>NC_030818.1:96072437-96174937 GCF_001704415.2 Capra hircus | reverse complement strand
ATGTTCTGGCTCCCTTCACTGAGCTCAGCTTATGACCTCGCTGCACCATGGCCGAAATGACTACTAAAAGCATAACAGAGACGGAATTCCATTACTTATTTTTAAAAGTTCTCTGGTGCCCTAATGTAATATTCTTTCGGGACTGTTGTCAAGGATACCAAGCACCGGCCATTAAAACCTTTTGTTTTCCAAGGCATTCCGTCTTTTATTAATAAATAAAGATAAAGATAATGTGCATCCAGCCGGTGGAAAGTCAGGGTATGTTTGCAATTTTCTCTCTCTATTCCAACCTTATTCTGCCCATAATGTTTAGGAAATACAGATAATAGAAAAAGCCTTTTTAAAATTCTACATGTGCCCCATATGATCACACTAGAACCAAAATAATATAGGTAAGAATTAATTAACATATACATTTAAAGGTTTGAGAACAACGCTTTTAAAATCTTACATAAATTACACACTCATTTTTAAGTAATCATATGGAGACATTTATGCTATTAGTATATAAACAAAATTCGCAATCACTCCACGTAAGAATGTCAGTCTCTTATGGGTAAATGAAACTTCCAGCAGTCTCAAAACATAACAAGGAAAACCTAGGCTTGTGGATATTTTAGAGAAGTCTATATTAGCCAAGGAAAGAAAAAGGACAAGAAAATATCTTAATATTTTAGGACTAGGAAATTAGATAAGTCACTCAGGCACCATTAAAAGGAAAAAGGTGAAATTTCTCTATCATGAACACTAAAACAGCCTCAGTTACAACTCAGTACAAAGCTAGAAATGACATGAAAATGGAAGGGCTGAATTTGTATACAAGGAAGACTACTCTTCCCCCAACCCCACACCACCACCACATACACTAAAGTCGAAGATTGGGATCATATTTGAAACAAATTTGAAATTTGAAACTGGTAAATTCAAATATCAGTAAATCAACCAATCCCCCTGGCCCCTACATTCAGCAATTTTAAAAGGCCTTCAAGAACACAATACAATCAAAAGGCCAACAGAAGGCAAAACTCACAAAATTGGGCAAGGATGAAGAAGAGCTTTGGCAACTAATCCCCATAATCTTGGGTCAATATCGACCTGATTTCCCCTAAAATTCAACTGCCCTGGCCTAAAAACTGCCCTGTGCATTTCTCTTAAGTCCTCTTCTACCAATGAACACCATTAAGCTAATACACTCTGCTAAGTGCCTCCAAAAGCACATTTTCTTTAGAATTGAAGCTGCTGTTTTCTGGACTAGACCGCATTAAATGCAAAATAAAAACACTGGGTGTGTAAATTTCTCCTTACTGGAAGGCTGAGAAAGACTGAATGGAGAGGGGTGAATTCTTTTATGCATGTAATAGTTCAGGAAACTGATATGATGTCAACATGAATGTGTTTTACAATAAAATTGGGTGTCAGAGCCAGAATGGATTCACTGTCTCTGCAGGCCAGAGCACATCCACTGTTGCCTAGAATTGAGTAAAGTTGTCAACTGAACTGATGTTTAGCTTCAGTAAGGTCTGAAAGAGAAGAGCCAGCATAAAGAAAACTCGCTGAAGCAACTTTTTTTAACAAACAGCTGATACCTCTAACCCTACCTAAAGGAGGTCAGTTACTTTCTCATTTGAAGGCAGAAGATAAATTGACACGTCATCAACAAATAAAGATAAAAATGAATATCTTCAAAATTAGATCTTGACACAATATAAGAAAATACATGCTTTCTGAATTAGGAATCTCATAAAATCATTTCATATTTCAGATGGGGCATACTGTCTTAAATTTTTCATCTAAATTCTTATTAATAGTGCATTAAAAACTTCACTAAAAAGCAAAAGCTCTGACATCAAACTATTTCCACCCACTTAAAATGGTCCATGCTTTAACAATCTGTTTTATTCCAATGTTACATTTTACTACAAAATTTTTCTAAAGTTAACTCTAACATCCAAAACAGTTAAGAGATTAACTTAATCTCTCTTAATTCTGTAACCAGGACAATCAAGTCTGCCTACAGTACAGGAAACACAGCCCACCAAACGGCACTGTGTACTATAGACACTGCTAGCTCAAGACCAAAACAAGACTTATACTCCAGAGACTTCACTCTTTTCCTTATTCTCTGTCACTGAACAAACTGAGGTAAGACAACACTCTAGGGATGAAATAGCAAAGAGGAGGAAAAGCAGAGTGGTTATAAATGTCCTGCTGCAATGGTTACATACATAAAAATCCAGCCATGCATTTCTCTGGTGCCTACCATATCACAAGTCCAAGGCAAAAAACAGTACCTAGGGGGTGCTAGATTAACAGAAACAAGAATAATCTACAACATTTCTCCTATCCCCACAGAACTAAGCATCAACTAAGTTTAATTTTAAAAACACTGCAACAAAACATTTGAGTTTTCAACAATGAGAATAAATTTAATTATATGTATTCACCTAATCATTCAAATGATTTATTAATAGAACCTAAGGCTTTGGGCTTAGAATGCAGATAGAATTTGGTAACAAGTCCAAGCTCTACTACTTAATAGCTAGGTGATCTTGGAAAATTTATTGAACCTTCCAGATCTTAGTGTCGTCACCTGGAAAAAACAGGAACAATCAACCAAATCACCGTTGATTCATGTAAGAGCTTATCACAGCCCCTAGTATACAGTGGGCCCTAATAAATGTCAGTATATAATGATGCAATAATTTCTAAATAATAATATAGTTAGATACTATGTAAGAACTGAGCTAACCGTAACAAACTGAACAATTTAAAATGCAACAAGCAAGTAATTCCACAAAGGATGTACATTTTTGTTCAAACCCTTATCTTGACTCCTTGTAAAAGGTTCTTTTTGTGGCAATTCAATTAGAATGAGATTCAAAAGAAACAGTAAGAACAAAGAAACTGCCCTGTAATAGAAATATTTTCCAATCTTTGCCTTTCACCCCATACATGTATACAACCTCCCAAAAGGCCATATAGCATATTTTAAAACTAACATTTTTCAAATGAAAAAAAATTTATAGAAAAATACAATACACTAGTCATAAAATTATAGTCAACGCACCAAGAAGATCAAGGAGTTAGGAGAGAAAAATGGCCATCTTTAAAGGAAAGGAGAAAAATTTACTTGGAGATTTAGCTATCGCTAAGGGATAAATGTGTGCTAGGAGTCACTAATAAGCCCCTAAAGCAAACATAACTAATAATACAAAAACCAAGCAGAAAAGACATGAAAAAAAATGCTACCTATTGTTAGATACTGTCTATAACAAACAAGTGTTAAATTCCAGTGTAAGGAGAACAGCATTATTTGCATGTGATCAGAATACTATTAAATAATTGCACTTTAAGTAGCATCAACAAAACAGACACATTTTCAGTGCTTTACAAGAAAGCTCCATCCTGGAAAAATTCCTCCTTTATTCCAAAGTTGTTGCTATCTACAGAAAAATTTTTCTGGAAGATATTTTAAATACCAGTATAATAATAGACAAGTTACAGATTATTTATTTTTACTATCTTCTTTATTATTTAAGATAAAAAGACAAAGGATAGACCTGTGAACACAAAAAGCATAAAAACAATCCCTCTGTCCATGACCACACTTACAAGGAGGCATCTGAACAACCCCCCATCCAAAGTGCTCCCTGAAGCCCAGCAATGAGCATCACAAGACAGATGGATAACAGAACACTGCACTGGTCTACCAAACCTTTTGCTTTATACTAAGAATTTTAAGCTAGCAAAATACTTCAAAAGGGAGTATAAATGTATTAGGTGTCAAGAGTTCATTATCTCCATTCCATAAACAGGAAGGTCACTGAAAATACAATCTTGGAATGTTTAAGAATCACCAGTCAATATTATCCCTTTCTCTTATCCAATCTTCAAACTTTCACTTCTTGTTGTTCACGCAATGTATATACTTGGATGTTATACAATCATGCAAAACTAAACACATTGAAAACATCTTCCCTAACTCTCCTATTAGAGTCAGCAGGACCAATATGTTCTCTGGTTTCCAAGCTTTTAAACTCCCCACAAATCTTTGGCTTTTCTCTCTTGTCTGCTCATGTTAAATCTTGTTAACTTTTACTGTGTAAGAAGTTATAACTGTTCATCCAACACAACTAGAGTTTACAACTACCTGGTAATCAGTGCTTGCCTCTACCCTCAATCTTTCCATTTACCCTTTACTTTCAAGAAAACTGTTTCTCAAGAGTTATTTCCCACGTAATCCTTTGGAAGGGGGAGATAAAGAATTATATGAGTAAAATTAGCATTTCTTGAGCATTTAATCTATCTCGAGAACTCCTATGTACTCTCTTACTACCACATTCAATCTCAAGTTAAATGTGAAGTGAGTTACATGTTGAGGGGGTGGGAAGGGTGAAAGGAAAGACAAAATATTTGTTTTTATTAAGTTATTTATTTACCCATCTTCACTTTTGAATCTCACTCTAACTGAACTAACACAAAAAGTATATTAATCTAAGTACAGACTTGTATAAGTGACAGCTTTTCTTAATCTAAGTACACTTCTCTTTATATATCATGTTGCTTCTTGATTTTTCAGACCTACAAAAATGAGACTCAACTAGTTCTCAAACTTATCATTAACAGTTGAGCACCTACTATGTACAACACACTTGGTGGTGGTGATTTGGTCACTAAATTGTGTCTGACTCTTGCGACCCCATGGACTGTCGCCCGCCAGGCTCCTCTGTCCATGGGATTTCCCATGCAAGAATACTGTAATGGGTTGCCATTTCTTTCTCCAGGGAATCTTCTCAACCCAGGGATCGAACCTGTGACTCCTGCATTGCAGGTGGATGCTTTACTGCTGAGACACCAGGGAAGCCCACAAGAGGCCTGACTGTATGCATTTATGCCTAATTTCATACGTATATCATCACAACCACTCTCTGAAGTTAAGCACTAGATTTATCACCAGTTGAGAAATTTTAAAAGTAACACATAGAACTTATGAAGTTACTTTTTCAAGACAGCCTCGCTGAGAAGTATGAAACTGGGACCCAAATCCATGTTGACTCCAAAGTCTATATTCTAAACCATTCCTCTCTCACGAGTGTTAAGCTCCCAAAAAACCTCCATCTTATCGTGCTGCTTTCAACTTTTCCTTCTATAGTGGCAAAAATTTTTCATCCCTTACAGATGATTTCCCTGAAAACTAACATTCTCCCAAAAAAACATCCATTTCCTTTCTACCTTCAAAATTGTACCTTATTCTCTTCATAAAATCTTCTTAGATTAGTACCTTAGATTTCTAGTCTGAATGATACAGTGCAAACTCCCATTCCTAGACTTTGTTCTTTCCAAATAGTTTGTGCTTTGGTACAGAATGAGAACTGGACCATAAAGAAGGCTGAGTGCCAAAGAATTGATGCTTTTGAGTTGTGATGTTGGAGAAGACTCTAGAGAGGCCCTTGGACAAGGAGATCAAACCAGTCAATCCTAAAGGAAATCAACCCTGAATATTCATTGGAAGGACTTACGCTGAAGCTGAAACTCCAATACTGTGGCCACTTGATACAAAAAACTGTCTCACTGGAAAAGATCTGATGCTGGGAAAGACTGAAGGCAGGAATAAGGGGTGAAAGAGGATGAGACGGTTGGATGGTATCATCTGCTCAATGGACATCAGTTTGAGCAAACTCCGGGAGATACTGAAGAACAGGGAAACCTGGTGTGCTGCAGTCCATGGGGTCGCAAAGAGTCTTAGTGACTAAACAACAACAAAGAGGTAGTGTTATGTATATCAATTCTTGTCCCTTGACATTAGCAGAGTCCAATTTAATCTCATGAATAACAAAGAACAGCAAGGTGCAACACTAGCAAACAGACAATTATATGTATGTAGATAGCTTGGTTATATCCTAAGACTGTGAGATTTGGTAGGAGATTTTTCACATTCTTACAAAATATATCCTCCTGTCATTTCTCATTTATAGTCCAAATCTTCTTGTCTACCAAAGTATGTCTGAAGTTTCTGACGATATAAAGGAGCTGCAGGATGAGCACTAGAAATGGGAAGCAGTTCGTAGTTTAGTGCAGCAATTATTCATACATGGTATTGGCTCAGCTATTAGAATGTTTCCACCATTTCAGCGGGCTAGCACCAACCATGGGTGCATTTTTTATTTGCTATCTTTTGGAAAAACTTTAAAAAACAACAACAACAACAACAAAAAAACACTATGAATGAATATTCTTGACACCCTCACTATTCTGAAAAACCAACTGCAAAATAATTCAAAATGGCCTTTTATCAACCTTAAATATTAGCATCTATATTTCTTTTTAAGTATATTTTAATTTTAATGTCTATTGTTAGATAGCATCACCACTCAGTGAACATGAATCTGAGCAAACTCCGGGAAGATATTGGAACAGAAGAGCCTGGTATGCTGCAGTCCATGGGGTCGCAAAGAGTCAGACACAAATTAGCAACTGAACAACAACAACAAAAGATAAAACAGTTCAAAATACAAAAGATACAATATTTTTAAGTTGTTTTCCTACTCCTGAGCACAAACACATTATTCTCCTCCAGAGGCAAATAATTTCATGTGTTTCATATGTGTGCCTGGAGATATTTTTACATAATACATGTATATATACACATACACACACTATTCTAAATACATACATAAAGTAAATATATATTTCTATCATTTTATTCCTTTATTAATACATATACACACTGTTTTGTACCTTAATTTCTTGATTTAATATATTTTGGAAACTTTCTATATTAGTTCAGGGCTTCATTCTCTTTTATGGATTATATAGTGTTACAATGAATGAGGTAACATTTATTTATCAAGTTCCCTACTAAATGTTCAACATTTAGAGTATTTCCCAGCTTATACTATTCTAACATGTGCTATTAAGTATTCTTGAATATATAAATATATACATAAGATTTTTATCTGCAAATATATATAAAAGCTAAATTCTAAGAATTGCAACTGCTAGGTCAAAGGATTATGTACATTAAAATTTTTCTTTTGGGATTTACTTATTTTTTATAGTTGTATTTTCCTAGTGTTATTGAGAAATAATTTACATATATCACTGTATAAATTTAAGTCATATATCTTGTAATGTGATTATCACAATGATTCAAGATAATATCTATCTTTCATATCAATACAATAAAACAAAAGAGAAAAAAAAGGAAAAAATTTTCTCCTTGTGATGAGAGCTCATAGCATTTACTCTCTTAACAACTTTCCTGCATATCATACAGCAGGGTTAGTGATGGTCATGTTGAAATATATTACTAAAATTTTGATAGATATTGCCATACTGCCCACCAAAGAAGGTTATAACAATTTCCACCAGCAATTTGTATGAGTGTCTGTCCCTACACCCTTCTTATCACACTAATACTAGGCTTTTTGATCTCTATCAATCTGATAAATTTTTTAAAATGGTAGTTCAATCCAGTTTTACTTTATTTTGACTTGTAAAAGTCAGCAGAATATATTGGTTATGCATGTGGGTTCTGGGGCTGTCTCCTGCCTCTCTCACTCACTTGGGTCTACATTCACTGTGCAACCATGTGACAGTAACTTAACCCCTGTGACTCCACTTCCTTATAAATCATATGGGGCAATAATACTTCAATTTCAAATGTTCTTATGAAAATTAGATGAATTAATACATATGAAGTACCTAGAATTGTGCCTACCACACAGTAAACACTAGTTAAATGGTTGTTATTTTTTCTTATTTTGAGTAAGGATTGGCAATTTTGTTTGCATGGTTAATAGTTATTTCTATTGCTTTGTCTGTTAATTTTTTCATATCCTTTGTCCTTGTTTTATTGGATTAGAATCCAAAATATACAGAACTGCTACAAATCAATAAGAAAAATAAGCCTAAATAAAAACAGGGAGAGGATGTAAATAGGTCACAAAAAGAGTAAAAACAACTGATCTATTATAAATCTTAACTACTACCACAACAGCATTCTCACCTTAAAAAGTTATCAAAAGATGATGCTTTTGGAGTTTTTACTTCTGTAACTGCCTCTCCAGCTACATTTCTGAGTTTCAGTTCATGTATGTTCTTCTCTCATAGAAACTTTCTCAAACATTCACAACATTAGGCATGCTCTGAAATTATTCTACTTACTTATTTTTTTTATCTGTCCCTCTGCACCAGAGTGCGTGATCTTTGAGGGCAGCATAATTGTCAGCTATGTGCACTGCTGTATTCCCAGCATCCAGAAGAATCTCTGGTTCAGACAAAGCAAGCAATAGTTACCTGATTGATGCTACTGTTTAAAGTTAAACTGAAATTGGAACCCTCATAGAGCACAGATGGGAAAATAGTGTAGCCATTTTGGAAAAAGAATCTGGCAGTCCCTCAAAGGTTAGCATGGAGTCACTTTACCATGTGATGCAGCAATTCCACTCCAAGGTACATATTCAAGGAAAGTACAACTACATGTCCACACAAAAAGTTGTACGAGAACATTCTTAACAGCATTCATAACATTTAACACAGTGTAACAACCCAAGTCTCTATCAACTGATGAATGGATAAATAAAATATTCACTCAATATTGAAGAATAATTTTCCATTGAGTGAATATTTTATTTATCCATTCATCAGTTGATAGAGACTTGGGTTGTTACACTGTGTTAAATGTTATGAATGGGGATGACCCACAGAGATGTTATGGGGAGGGAGGTGGGAGGGGGGTTCATGTTTGGGAATGCATGTAAGAATTAAAGATTTTAAAATTAAAAAAATAAAAAACTAAAATAAATAAATAAATAAAACAAAAAAAGAAAACACAATGCTGAGTCAATCACAAAAGACCACATGTTGTATGATTTCACAGATTTGTAATGTCAAGAACAGACAAACCTACAGAGATAGAAGGTAGATTAGTGGTTGCCTAGAGCTGGGGGTAAGGGGAGAATTGGTAGTCAATGGGTATAAGGTTCCTTCAGGGAGGTGATGAAAATTTTCTAAGATTAACTATTATGATCGTACACAATCCTGTGAATATGCTTTAAAAAAACACTGAATTATCCACTTTAAGTGGGTGAACTGTATGGCATGGGAATTATATCTCAATGGAGTTTTGTGCTTTTTTTTTAAAGTTAAACTGAACAAAATTTAAACTGAATTCTGATGTTTGACACCCAAGGAATAGAGATATCACTACTACTTTGCTGCAACTGCTGTTTGAAAATGGGAAGAAAAGAAAAAGGGGAGCAAGGAAAGGAAAACATCCCTTTCTTGAAGTGCTAAAACCATTCTATTGCCTAAAAAGATTATTCATAGATAACCCAATTTCATTTTTTTCTTCTCCAAAAGTAGAAGCTGATATAGAACTGTAAAATACCCATCTTAAACCTCATCTGTAGCAAAGTGGACCCACATCTCCATAAACCATTACTCCATAGGCCTAACACTGCTTCCTAGCATAATGCTACGACAGGCGAGGACAGCAGCCAAAGCCAGCTTTCACTGGTGGCTCAGAACACTGCCGAGGAGCTCAGATAGCAGGCAGGAGCGTGTCCCATTTTGCAATACCATTCTGGCACTTTCGTAGGAATCTGAAAGTCACATACATTTTATAGTAGTATACGCTTTACTTCCTTCATCTTTAAAAAAGAACCAAGGACAAGATTCCTTTTAAATACCATTCTCAACCTTTTAAGCTACTGTTTTACCAAATAATAGAAGACTCTTTACAGATATCCTATAATCAGCACACTTGTTTTCAGAGCATTAACCTGAGTCTAGACAAGATAGATTTATTTCTTATGCCCCAATCTAAAACTTTTTGGTAAAATAAGGTGCCTATGCAAGCCTTGTTACAAAAAGTTCTGAGAAAGTAAGTATGCTGTAAATATGAAGGCACAGGCCTTGGAGCCAGATACGTCTCAGTTTGAAACCAGTATTGTCACTTACTAGCCAAATACTCTTAGGCAAGTTACTTAACTTTGCTAACTCTCAGTTTTCTAACCTGTAAAAACAAGACAACACAAATTTATGGTGGTATGAGGATTCAGCAAGAAAATGTAATATTTTCATCATCACCAGCATTCTTGGCATATTGTAGGAATCTATTGCTGTAAATATTAATTTCTTCCCTCTGTTTACTCCTCTTCCTAATCATACCTCAATAATTAGCACCCAACAATAAAACTCAAAGGAAAACATTCTAAGTCAAGCTATATTCCAGAGCATCACAGAGGCAAAATCATACAATAGTTATGACACAGACTCTGGAACCTTCAGAAATAAGAACATAGCAATGTCAGTTTTTTTTTAAATCTCACCAAATTTCATCATCATAACCAGACAGAGCAATCAGGGAAGAATAACCTATACATAACATCTTCAACAAAAGGAGGTGACAAGGAATCTTCCCCCAAACCCTAGAATATAGAATGTGTTAGTCACTCAGTTGTGTCTGACCCTTTGCGACCCCATGAACCGTAGCCCACCCGTCTCCTCTGTCCATGGAATTCTCCGGGCAGGAATACTGGAATGGGCAGCCATTCCCTTCTCCAGGGGATCTTCTCAATCCATGGATCAAACCCAGGCCTCCTACATTGCAGGCAGATTCTTTACTGTCTGAGCCTACAGAGAAACCAAGAATATAGAAAGCTGTGGCTAAACATCCAATAACAGCAACGGCGATGGCAAAAGGAAATACAGAGGAACAGCCATGGAATCCACAACTCACAAAAAAAAAAAAAGTCACTCCCAGAGAAAAGGACCAATGCTGTGTGGGACCCTAGGCAAGTGAAGGCTGAGAACAACTACTGAGATGAAAGGAGTCCACTCAGGTTCCAAGTCATGGAGGAAAACAATCTTAAAAACTGAAGACTAATTAAATGATATAGCTGTCTATCAATCCAATCTCACAGTGGCTTGTACATCTTCAGAGAGATATAACCTGAGGGCCCTCCCCCCAAAACACTGCAAAGAGGACTTTAACTTCATTCCATAGTCTAGATTATTCTTTTGAAACCATTGGAGATATAAGATAAAGAAAATAAACAATTATGTTAATTCTGTTAGGAATCTAATATTTAACATAAAGAAGTACAAGATCAAAGAAGGTAAGAAGTTAATCTAGTTAAGAAGTTAAGTACAAATCTGAATTAAAATTATCAACGAGAACTCACTTTTTCCCCCCTCTCTTTTCCTAAAAGCAAAGAATCCGGTAGCAATAAGTACCCATATTGTGGTCTTGACATATCATTCCTCAATGAAAAGAACCACAACTCTTTGGAGAAATGGCAGATTCCAGGGCTAATGCAGGGACTAAACAAGGTGAGCCTGGCATTTTTGTTGTGCCACAAAGTAAGAAGTTATAAAAAAAAAATCTTGTCAAAAGGACATAGAAGGAGCTCGTGTAGGACAAATGCGGAGCAGTTTCAGCATCAAAAAGCATAATGCAACTGATTAAAACACACTGCACATACAAAAAGCCAGTACTTCATAATAACAACTAAAAGAAAGAAACAAGTGAAAACTTGTACACCACTGGAGGATTTTAAGGCACTACCTCCTTACGCTGGAAAGTGATCAGTAAAGGGAAAGAATTAAGCATTTCATACCACCTGAACTGTATTTCAGGGAAACCAAACAGCCCTAGTAGATCAAATAAAGCTCTCATAAAGAGTTCTGGCTAATAAATGAAGAAGGAAAAACACAACTGGGAATTATCATTTTAATCCCTCTGTTGTTGTTGTTTAGTCGCTAAGTCATATCCGACTCTGAGACCCCATGAACTGCAGCATGCCAAGCTTCCTTCCCCTTCACTACCTCCCAGAGTTTGCTCAAACTCACATCCATTGAGTTGGTGATGCCATCCAACCATCTCATCTTCTGTTGTCCCCTTCTCCTCTTGCCTTCAATCTTTGCCAGCATTAGAATCTTAGCCAATGAATCAGCTCTTCACATCAGGTGGAAATTCAGTAATTCACTATTCACTATTCAATTTTTTTTTAAAGAAAAAGAATCAGTAATCCAGAATGGGAGGCAGTCTACAGGATAACCATTTGGTTTCCATTTCATTTCTTCAAAAAGCTAATGGTATATGGAAAAGCACAGTGAGGAGGCAGGGATATCTGTTCTAGTGTAAAAGACAGTTAAGAGTCATAACAATCAAATATAGTGAATGAACATTTTTGGATCCTGATCCAAACAACCCAACTGTAAAAAAGACAAGTTAGACAATCAGGAAACCTAAACAGATATTAAATGACATAAACTCCAGTACTTTGGCCACCTCATGCGAAGAGTTGACTCATTGGAAAAGACTCTGATGCTGGGAGGGATTAGGGGCAGGAGGAGAGGGGACGACAGAGGATGAGATGGCTGCATGGCATCACCGACTTGATGGACGTGAGTTTGAGTGAACTCTGGGAGTTGGTGATGGACAGGGAGGCCTGGCGTGCTGCGATTCATGGGGTCACAAAGAGTCGGACATGACTGAGCAACTGAACTGAAGAAAGTCTTGTTAATTAAATAACTTCTTGTTAATTTTGTGAGGTGTGATAGTGGCACTGTAGTTTTTATAAGTAAGAAAACATCTTTTTTAAAAGCAAATGTAGGTATTTCAGAAGAAGTAACATGGTATCTGGAGTTAACTTTAAAATATTCTAGCAGGAAGTAAAGTTGTGGGAGGCCGTGTGAAACAAGAATAAGATATTGATGGCAGTTAAGTCTAGTTGATGGTTTTATAAAAGAGTTCACTGTTTTCGATATGTTTGAAAATTTTTATAATAACAGTAAAACATACAAATCAATAAATAAGAAACAAAGAGACAAAAAGAAAACTAGTGTGAACTCTAAAATAAGACTGCTAGGAGGCTGAATCTAGGTCCACCACTTAATTGTGTGAATTTGGGCGAGTCATTTGACTTCCTTTAGCATGGTTCTCCTTCCAACAAATGGGAGAAACAGTACACCCATTTATTAAGCTTGAATGAGATAATCCATATAAAGCAGAAAGACTGTTTCTAGTAACATTCAAAAAAGTCCAGTAAATGTCAGTCATTACCATAACTATTAGTAATAATATTACTATAAGAGATGTGGTTGCAAAGACTCCTTAATAGTTCTTAACGTAAAGGGCCAATATTTACTTTTTGTCAAAATTTTTATTTCTTCTTCAAAATCACATTTAAATATACAATACCAAACATCTACAAATAACTATTTTTCCTTTTCTATTATTCAGCTTTTTGAAAATTAATAAGTATAAACATTGCTATCACCAATATAAGAGCAAAGGTCAACTGTTTCAAATTTTATACTATTATTCAATTAAAGTGACACAGTGTTATGAATATTTTATCTATAATTTATGGCTCTGTTTTTTTAATTTAAATTTTCTCTAAAATGATACATAAAAGAAATTATACAGCTAATAATAAATCTAAGAAACATACAAAGCAATCTTTTTTCCAACTAAAAGCTGAAAATAGTTTTCCCATCTCTAAACCAAATCAGTTTGGTGCTCATAATACATCTGCTTTACATAATACAAAAAAAAAATCCCTTTTGTAAATAAAAAATCATAGTGAGGTCTACAGAGCTGAGGCAACTGAGAAATTTTTCCTTTCACTTTTAATCAGGCTTCCTGTTGTAAGAGCTCAGCAGACAGTGACGCGAGACACTGCCTCCCAACTTCGGTTCACCTTTGCAGTTCCACAAGGGACACCATGTCAAGATTGTTCAGCTTTTTTGATGAGTGCTGCGTGGGTAACTAATGTGTAAATGCAGATACGTATAGAGAGCAGTTTTGACAGTGATGTATTGCAACTGGTTCCAGATGTCGGTAAGGGATGCTTGGCCAGGCATCTGGGGCTCCACTGCCACAGAGCAGTGCCAGGACCAAGCCAATCTTCCCAAGACCATGGCACTTTAATTCTTCAATTAGAATCTTCTTAAAACAATTACTTTTGCTTCTCCTCTTTCAGAAAAACACTAAAATATTTCTACTTTGTTGCTTTTTAAACTTAAGGAAAGGGAGGTTGAAATCTCAAGCATCTTAACAGTTTAGCTGAATGAAAACTTCAAAGCAAACTGCTGAGATATTCAAAATTAAGCATATATTCATGTTATACCATGAGTATTTTAACTATATTGCACCAAAATGAGTATGTACAAAGTTTAATTTGTACATTAAACTGATTAGCAAAGTAAATGTTAATATTGTTCATCTAGTGATACTAGAATTCCTAAGATAATCCTTAACATGGTACATATATCAATAACTGGTTATCAAATTATCAAGCTTATCTTTCCTTTTGCTAGCTATAAACTTGACAAGTGTATACTAGCTGAAGAAAACGTATTGCATTTGCACTGACTCTAAGAACTAAGTGATACATTTTCTAACAATCTATTTCCAAAATAAAATCCTAGAAGGACTGACAAGCAGCCTGTGAATAAATGAAATTTCTGGGCAACTGGTTAATGGACTGCAGAGGTATACAAAAATTCCAAAGTAGAAAGACACTATTATAATCATGCAATGAATAGCCTTTAACCTTTAAAATTGATAAAGTTGCACTTTCTGCATGAAAAATGTTGTAGCATAGCTCCAACATAAGCATTTTGTCTAATGGGAATATTTTCAAATAACCTGTCTGTCTCCCTCTTCTTTCAATACCAAACTCTCTGCTCCAATCAAAAAACTCTCAGGGGATCACCTACAGCTACATTCTCTCCATGTGGTTTTGCTATAAGGCATTTTCTCATTGATCAAGGGAACTGCAGAAAGCTTGTGTTCTGTTTACCCTAGAACAAAGAAGGTGACTTATATTACTGATTTTTGGTATCAAATCAAAGGTTTTTAAAATACTTTTAATGGAAATAAAAGCAAACAGATCTGTCAGAATGATGTTTCGAACTCTATGTTCCTTTTGATTTCCTAATACATAAATTGAACATTCTAAGTACATTACAAAACTTTTAATCTGTGAGAGAACCTTGTGTTCAGTAACTTTCTATTATAAATAAGCTGTTTAACTGCAGCCTGAAGCTGCTTTGTTTGGTCTACTATAACTTGATATGCTAATTGAAAGGTCAAGAGTAGTTTTAAAAACTGACCAATCTTATTTTTCCAGATGGATCATCAAATTTATTTCTAACCTTGCATTTAAATGATCAACCAGTAAAATTTTATTACAGTCTTAGAATACATTAAAGAATGGTGCCAGATAGCAGAAGAGCTGTAAAGTATTTATTCCCATCTCCCCTTTTATAGGGTTCTGTTATGACAGATTTTTATTGTGACATACACAGCAAAAAGCCGCAACTTAACCTTAATTTCGGTCCTATCCTAAATATTATGGTTTTGATTTCTAATAAATTATGTTTGACAAACAAAAATATAGTTGAAGAATTTCTACATAAACCATTAATTTACTCTGAAATATGGAAACTTTGTCTAGGCAGTGCAATTGCATATATCAGATCTGGCAAGTCAAAAATATTGCTGCCTAAAGAAAATATGGATGCAAGTATATTTAACTGAATGACTTTTGTGTTTTTCTTGTCAGTTTACTAATAACTCAGAAGAATTCCTCTAGACAACAAACTAGTAATTCCAAAAAAAAAACAAAATACAAATGACTATATCCAAAAGTCCAACTTAAAAACTACTGGCATCTATATCCAACACATAAAGACACAATAGACTAAGGTCCTAAGTGAATTCAGTTTCTGATCTTGAAAACTAAGTGCTTAATTCCAGAACTAAACTACACACAGTCTTATTGCTGGTGGCAGTGTAAATTGGTATAACCATTTCAGAAAGCAATCCAGCAACCTCAAGTAAAGTCAAATATATACATACTCAATAACCCAACATTTTCATTTCTAGTTATAGAAATTCTTGCCTGTGGATAGGAATATGTGTACACAGGTATTTATATGAGTAAAACTTTGGAAACAATTTAAGCATCCATCAACACTGAAATAAACATGAAGTTTATTTGCAAGATTGAATACTACAAGGCAGTTAAAATGAATGAAACTGATCCACAGTTATCAAACTGGATACACCTGGAAAACAATGGTGAGGGCAAAAAGCAAGCTACAACTCTATACACACATACACATATAAATACGCACTGCATATATACATTTTATTTAATAAATTTTAAAAATACTATCTATATATTATTTTAAAAGACATAAATATATAGTGAGTTTTTTAATTCAAATGAGAAACCACATGCACCAACTATAAGATAAGCACCACTCAGGTACTCAAGTACAGATGGAAAAGCTAATGGGCCAATGGGACAGAATCTTCAATCATATAGAAACTGTTTTTTTTTTTTAATAAATATCTAAAGCAGATATTAAACAGTCTTAATATTTAGTCAATTTAACATGAGGGAATATGGATGGCCATGTGCTTGAAATATTTTACAATTAAAAATTAATGTGTAAAAACTCCAAATACCCTACAAAACCCTTTCAGTTCAGTTCAGTCGCTCAGTCGTGTCCAACTCTTTGCGACCCCATGGACTACAGCAGGCCAGGCTTCCCTGTCCATCACCAACTCCTAGAGCTTGCTCAAATTCACGTCTATCAAGTTGATGATGCCATCCAACCATCTCATCCTTTGTCATGGCCCTTCTCTTCCCACCTTCAATCTTTCTCAGTATCAGGGTCTTTTCCAATGAGTCAGTTCTTTGCATCAGGTGGCCAAAGTATTGGAGTTTCAGCTTCAGCATCAGTCCTTCCAATGAATATTCAGACTGATTTCCTTTAGGATGGACTGGTTGGATCTCCTAGCAGTCCAAGGGACTCTCAAGCGTCTTCTCCAACACCAGGGTTCAAAAGCATCGATTCTTTGGCACTCGGCTTTCTTTATAATTCAACTCTCACATCCATACATGACTACTGGAAAAGCCACAGCTTTCACTAGACGGACCTTTGTCAGCAAAGTAGTGTCTCTGCTTTTTAATATGCTGTGTAGGTTGGTCACAGCTTTTCTTCCAAGGAGCAAGCATCTTTTAATTTCATGGCTGCAGTCCCTTTACTTCAAAATCCTTTACAAAACCTTACAAAACCCTTTATTTCAGAATTTCTACTAATACCTCAATCAAATATATTTATTTACATACTGCATAACTTCATTAGGTCAAAAATTATTTCCACAATTGAAGGATAGAGCAATCTATTATCCCCAATAAGGTCTCACACAGAAGCTAAACTGTCTAAATGTTTAGTACTGATACTAACATTATGTTTTTGTAGCATTCATAATCATAGATATGAATGACCATAGAATGAAGATCATAATCTTTCAAAGGAAAGATTTCCCTAATCACCAATGACCCTCCATTAATCAGTAAATACTCCAGATAAGCTAGAGTCACCAAGCAATTACAATATCTGAGTTTTAGTTCTATCTGAAACTTCACATAAAAATATTTTAAGGAAAGAAGAAGGTTACTTCTATGTCATACATGACAAATAATCAAGATATAGGAACAGTAAACAAATTATTTGGATTTCAAGTAAGGAAGCTCTTTTTTTCCCTAAATAAAGAATACTACCTATGAAAGATTAGATCATGAAAACATTTAAAGTAGGTAAAAATCATTCCCAGAAAGAATTTTATAAGACCGTGGTGAATATAAAGGAATTTATTAAGCTAGAACCTCTATGTGCTACATACAACTTTAGCAGTTTTCTCCTGGAATTAATTTCTAAGTTTTAGAAATATTAAGTTAAATATTAATATACTGCCTTTCACATTCAAAGATACTATGCTAGAATTGAACTGGTTGAAAACTGCCCCCCACAGTTAACATTTAAAAAGTATCTCCTAATGCAGAATTAAATAAGTTTCCAGAATATTCTAGTGAAGACTCCAAATTAGAATATAAAATAAAGGAAGCTACTACATTGAACTTAGTGATATTACAATTATGGACTGATCCTTTAAGTGTCAAAGCTGAGAGCAAAAAATACTTATTAGCTATAACATCAGAAGTAAGCAGTGATGTTTATTTATAAAAAATTATAATACTTTTCTGGCATCACCAACTTGATAGACATGAATTTGAGCAAGCTCTGGGAGTTGGTGATGACAAGGAAGCCTGGTGTACTGCAGTCCATGGGGTCGCAAAGAGTCGGACACGACTGAGCAACTGAACTGACTGATTATACTTCTTATATCAGTGGTTTTCAAAGTATAGCCCAGGTACCCTCGGGCCCCTAAGGTATCCTCATGGTTCCAGCAAGGTCAAAACTATTTTCGAAATATTACTACTGCCCTTTATACTCTCATTTGCTCACGAGCATCCAATGAAGTATATTAGGGGGCCACATGAAGTATGATATCACAACAGGCTGATGCAAAGCAGATATGAGAATCCAGCTGCTGAAGTCAGACACTGAAAAGAGTTGCCAAAAAAAATGCAAAACAATGCCACTCTTTTAACTAGTTTTTTCTTTTAAAAACCATGTTTTATTTTTAAAATATCAAAATGTAATTAGTTTATTACTGTTATTTTAAAATAAACTAATAACTTTTTAAAATCTCTAGTATGGTGATTATTGATAGATATAATCTACACAACCAAAAGATCTCTAGAGTTCTCAATAATTCTATACAGCACAGAAAAAGATCTTGAAAACATAAACAGAGCCAGTGACCTATATCTTAGAGCTCATATGAGCATGAAATGAACTAATGCAAGTAAAGAACTTCTCACAAGGCATGGCAAACAATAAGTCTTCAATAAATGGTAAGTGCCATTTTTATACTACAATAGCTGGGACTACTGATAGCATGTTGAGATCCAGATTCTTGGGAATTTAATTGTCTCCCATTCTCTAGTAAGCAAAGAGTATTAAAAGAAAAACAACAAAAGCAAAAAACAAAAAGCCTAATTATTAGTAAAAATTTAATTCATCATATATTCAATATATTCTGATTTAAATTATATTTTAATAGATCTATGTATTTTCTTTCTAGACCTGGTGACTTTCCTTACAAAGCAGAAAGGCCTGAGTCCCTAAATATACCATAGAGTCTACTAGAGTTCTCTTTTCTTTTGAGTCACTAGGAAAAGAGCAACAAGAAGCCTGTGTCCTGTGCCATGCACAACAAATTAATTAGGATATTTCATTCTCATGAAATTAAAGCTATACCTTCCTTTGAAACATAGGATCAATACAGGCACACTGAATAACAGAACTGAAGGGCCTTTGAGCAAGTTTCTGATCAGAACCCTGAATCTGCCCACAATGCAGGAGACCTGGGTTCAATCCCTGGGTTGGGAAGATCCCCTGGAGAGGAGAATGGCTACCCACTCCAGTATTCTTGCCTGGGAAATCCCATGAACAGAGGAGCCCGGCAAGCTACAACCCATGGAGTCACAGAGTCAGACATGATGAGCAACTAACACTTTCACTTTAGTTGCAGCATGTGGGATATCTAGATATGCAGGCATATCTAGCCCAACAGATACTGAGAATCATAAACTGAGTACTTACTTTTCACACTAGTGGTCAAGGAGCTCTTCCACAAAGCCAACCAAAATCTTACCTGCTTTCATTCTAAGGTCACTTCTTTATGTTTCAACTTTTATTTATAAAGATAAAAAATATGAATTACAAAGAAAAATAATAATAGTAATAGTAAATATAAACTATGAAGAAAAATAATGATACTTAGTATACAGAAACCAAATACCTGGCATTGATCTTATAAAAACAAACCCTGTAGCCTTCTTTCATTCCCTTAACCCTTCTTTTCTACCTTCTAAACTCCAAAATAAAACCATACTGGATCTCTTAAATTTTTCCTTAAAAAAGAGAAAAAATTGAGTCAAAGTAGCTACCACAAAAACTTCATCAAGGTGCTAATGGATTCTTTAGTCTTCCAAAACTTTCTTAGACATCACATGACATGTCAAATTGTTCCCAAAAAACAAGGTCCAACTGTATAGCACAAGGAACTATATCCTGTGATCAACTATAATGGAAAAGAATATTTCAAAAAATAATGTCTATATGTGTATAATTTGAGTCCTTTTGCTGTAGAAACTGGTACAACATCGTAAATCAACTACACTTTCAACTACACTTCAATAAAAAATTAAATTTAAAAAAAATGATTCCCAGGAACTTCCCTGGCAGTCCAGTGGTTAAGATTCTGGGATTCCAATGTAGGGGCCGGGGTTTTGATACCTGGTTGGGGAACTAGGATCCCACATGCTGGTGGCATGGTCAAAAAAAAAAAAAAAAAAAAAAAAAACTGTTCCCAAATCGAAAGTAAAAAAAATTCTTTAAACCTATCATCAAAAGAAATGATCTCCCCTTATAAAGGGCCATATTAACACTATACATGTTAATAAGTTTCATCTTTTTAAAACTGTCTTTGCAACTTAAAATCAGCATTAAGATGAGAGCAATGACACACCATAACACACAGAATACATAAAAAACATTTTCTAAGAAGCATTACAGGTGAATATAAGTATATACACAGGGTTATGGCAACTTTTTAAATAATGTATAATTTTCATCTACTCCAGTGACTAGAACAAATTAGGAAATGTCAATAATCAGCAGCAATGGTAATCATTAGCAGGGGAACCAAGATATGTTCATCCCCTCCCTCTTTCTCACAACTGTGTTTCTTCTTTAAAAAGTACTTTTACAAAAAAAAAAAAGTACTTTTACTTATTTATTTGCACCTGCCCTTAGTTGCAGAAGGGCTTCCCTGGTGGCTCAGCTGGTAAAGAATCTGCCCACAATGCAGGAGACCTGGGTTCAATCCCTGGGTTGGGAAGATCCCCTGGAGAGGAGAATGGCTACCCACTCCAGTATTCTTGCCTGGGAAATCCCATGGACAGAGGAGCCCGGCAAGCTACAGCCCATGGAGTCGCAGAGTCAGACATGATGAGCAACTAACACTTTCACTTTAGTTGCAGCATGTGGGATCTTTAGTTGCAACATGTGGGACCTAGTTCCCTGACCAGGTGGGACCTAGTTCCCTGACCAGGAATGGAACCTGAGCCCCCTGCATTAGGAGCACAGTCTTAGCCACTCGACCAGCAGGGAAGTCCCTCACAACTGTATTTCTGAGTTTCAAATATCACAGTGGCCTCACAAAACATGCCTGTATTCTGAACTTTCACATAAAAGATTCAAACATAGGCAGAGACAATGAATGGTAGCAGTTACTGACAAAGAAAAATTTGCATCATTTTTAAAGCTACTTAGCTAAAAACAGGGTTTTCCCTGGTGGCTCCGAAGATACAGAGTCTACCTGTAATGTAGGAGACCCAAGTTCGATCCCTGGGTTGGAAAGATACCCTGGAGAAGGGAATGACTACCCACTCCAGTATTTTTGCCTGGAGAAATCCATGGACAGAAGAGCCTGGCGGGTCACAGTCCACAGGGTCGCAAAGAGTGAACACGACTGAGCAACTAGCTTTACTTTAGCAAAAAACAACAACCACCACAAAACCCACAAGAGTACAACTGCTGAAATGAATGATCTATTAAATCTTCAAATTCAACTACTGATTAATGTGTGTTTCATAAGTATGAAGTACTGAATTAAGGCTGAAGATGTCACAATAGATTATGTGGAGTTTTTAACTAAGAATCTAATATAAGCAGCTACAACACTGAGATGATACCCTGTATGAATATACAGGAAAATAGTAATGAAATATATACGATTATTATACAGCTTTTCTTCTACTACGGTCAAACTACAACCCAACTTTTAAAACCTTTTCTAAACTACCAAAAATTTTGTTTATAAAAATGTCACCTGTTAGAATATAAATCATGCTCAGGGAAAATATAAAGTTTCAACATGAAGAAATATATACACATTTTAGAGTTTCTAAAGAGGTACTCTCCCCTTCAGCAGAAGTATTATTTACAGTGAAAAACCACATGTAGGCAAGAAATGTTTTTAAACTCGGCAGAACAACAAAAGAGTACCTCCTTTACAAATAATTGTCAACGGTCAACAAAATAAAGGATTTTCTCAGATCTTCCGCACAACAGCCCTAGAGGAAAAAAAAACACTCTCAACGCTGCTTGCAAGCACACTCCTTACCCCATCGCTCATCAAGCAATAGGATAAAGCCCATTCTTTTATTAAAGCTACACAGTGTATATGCTGGAGTTAAAAATATTTTCACAGAATTTTTCTAACAAAAGAACATTAGGTTCACAAGCATGTTAGTTTTCTGCCACTGTTTAAAACCTACTTTTAAATATTAAATTTTAATTTTACTTATTTAGGAAAAATTACATAATTCTTCACAACACAGTTTAAAAATAACTCCACTATTAATGCAAGCCCTTTATTTAATCACAGGCTAATTTACTCCTGACAGAAAGTAAATTCCACTATTTTCTGTGAGGCTTTATGAAATTGCCATCATTTTTAATTAATTCTTAATTAAAATATATTACACCACAGCTTCTACCCATCTCTCTTGATATTCTAACATAATCAATTCAAGACCATTTACATATCATTAATTAAAAGCCTTCCTCTCTCATCCTTAAAATCATAATGAGGCTCTATTTCTCATTAGCAGCCTTTAAGGGATAAAATAACAATAGAGTCAAGAATGAATGGTAATTTTAAAAAATAATAATTTATGCCTTTAAATACTATACAGTGGACAGTGCTATTTTCAAAATTTCTCAACTCTGGTGAATTACTGAATTCTTTCTGTATGTTTCTTTCACATCATAGAGCAACAATTGGTAATACTTGGAAACTAATCTCAAAATGAGATAAAAATCAATATAACATAGTAGTATCTTTGAAACTGGGGGGAAAAAAACAGATTTCTGTATCTGGATAATACACCTTACCATAAATGCTACAAGCAAGTAAGTTATTATAAAAGAGTGAAAAGAATTACATTGCCTTGTCTTCATTTCCATTTTTTTTAAAACTTGCCCTAAATTTTCAGAAATTATATAATCTAAACCATCCACAGGAATCCTTTGCTTTTAAAAGGATTTGCTCTTTCAATTAAAGGAACCTGTTGTTAATACCTCTTAGAAATTGTAAGATGCAATTAGAAAAATATAACTGAAATTTCTATCCCTATGCATTTCATACTAGCTTACCACTGTCAGAATGAGGTATTTGCGGTGACATGAAGAATTGAAACAGAAGCTAGTAGGAAGTTCTACAATTAAATTCCAGAGCTGTGATATGTTTTACACATTCTTAAATGAAGTGTGATATATGCTGGTACTATAAAAAGTTATCATTTATTGGTAATGAAAGGTAAAAATTAATCACCTATTCAATGATTTTACCTCTTCTAGAGGCTTTTTAAAGCCAAATACAGCTTGAGAGAAGATTTATAGTAGCTCAAGTCTTTTAACCCACTATTTTCAATATTTTGGGGGTAAGTTACAAAATTAATATAACTCCAACTATGATTACTTTTATGATCAGTATATAATAAAATTTCATTGCTTTTCTTTTGCTTTGAGCAACTGCAGAGGTATTTATTGCCTTCTGCAATACTACAAAAAAAAAAGGCTGACAAAACTTAATTTGTTACATTTCTGAGTTTATTATTCACAACTATATTTCAAAGCCAAACTATGAACACAAATAGGAACCAAGTGAGTATCAAAATGTGACCAAAAAATAATGCCACATAATAGAGGCAAAATAAAATCAGACTCATGTCTTAGAAATTTTATGCAGACTTATTGTCACCAGCATTAACTATATCTAGGTGCTTCATATCAGGCAAATCAAATTTATATCACTGTCTTCTGTCAAATGCAGGTGCTCCACCACGACTTGTCAAGACAGCCTGTCTGAATCTTCACACGTCAGACAGAATCACAGCACTTGGTGTTTTGGTCTGTTGACAGCAATTTATTTTGATGTGTTGTCACAATATGGAATTCTTCAGTGCTATGCACCATGGTGCCAAGAAGTCCCACTGTACTTTCTTCTACTGCCAGATGCTACAGGTTTAGTAAGGGGAGAGGGCAAAGTTCTGCCTTACTTTAAAAATCACTTTTTTAAAGCTCTAAGCACTTAATTTTCAAGTGGAGAGGAGTGCTAAACAGAAGCAAGTGCTTCATTCTTTAATCTCAGCATCCAACATCCTGTTCAGTGCTACAACCAAACAACCTGGGTGAAGCAAAGCCAGTCACCTGTTAAGAACAAAGTGAAAGTGAAGTCGCTCAGTTGTGACCGACTCTTTGTGACCCTGTGGACTGTAGCCCACCAGGCTCCTCCGTCCATGGGATTCTCCAGGCAAGAATACTGCAGGAACAAACAGGGACTTAAAAAGTCCTTAAAGTCAAAAATCAGAGTGTCCACCCTGAGACTAAACAATAGCTGGGGCTACACATCCAGTGTGGTAAATTGTTTCTCAGCTCTATCACAGCACTAGTTTCAATCCCACAGTAAAAACTTCAATTCTGTACAGTGCAAACACTTATTAAGTAACTATGTGTAAAGCCAGGCACTAGGGGAAACAGGAGAATGAGATGATAAATGGAAATAAATTTGAGCTTTTTTAAATACATTTTTCAGAAATCCGTAGAAATTATACATTTCTACTCTATAGAGTAGTAATGTAAAATACAACTTACACAGGAAATATAAAAAAGACAAATGTGGCAGAAAAAAGTTAATAAAAAAAAGATCAGAAAAGTTTTAAACCTTGTCATCTTTTCCTATTTTAACTTTTCATATTAATAGCCTCTATCTAAAATCAATTTAAAAACAAATAGCACAGGGTTATACTAGATTCATAAATTTCCCCTCTAAATAAAGATTTCACAATATCTACATCTAAATCGTTTTCTTATAAGCAAGAAAGGTATCAATAGTGTGCACGTGTTTCCTGCTTCCATACAGTTCAATTACTCTATTGCAGACAGAGTTAAAAATTTTAAGTTAAAAAATAAAGATCAACATCCCCTTGAGAAGTTAAAAAGTAGCTTTATATTTGGAGTTACACATTAGAAAATTTAGGGTTAAAATTTTTTTGTCAGAACAGTAATATTTCAAACAAGCGAGTAGTATATGTCATGAACCCAAATAACAAAATTCCTCTTTGAAAAAAGAATGAACCACAAGTCTAAGCACAACTTAAAAATAAACCAGTACAGCTATGTAACAAGCATGTAAAGTTCATTTTCAAACTTCACAACCTAACTATAAGTGTTTTTATACTTATGAATTATAAGCAGGGACTCGTAATACTTATCATCTACAGCTGCTACACACTATAGTCATAAGAACTATTCTCCAAATAATTCCACAATAATTTTTTTAATCTAACAATCCTAATATGTTCTTTGTGAGGTAAGTTGGCAGTAGACAAAATGGAATTTTTTTTTAACTTTATGTAACCAAAACGACAAAAGACGTCACAGTGAGCCAGAACCAAAGTTGAACAAAGATTCCCAAGCTTAAAATGATTCCTTTAAAGTATACTCTACAAGTTCCCTGATGGCTCAGAGGTTAAAGTGTCTGCCTGGAATGCAGGAGGCCAGGGTTCGATCCCTGGATCGGGAAGATCCCCTGGAGAAGGAAATGGCAACCCACTCCAATATTCTTGCCTGGAGAATACCATGGAGAGAGGAGCCTGGTAGGCTACAGTCCATGGGGTCGCAAAGAGTCGGACACGACTGAGCGACTTCACTTTCACTTTCACTACAAGTTCCTAAATTAGATCAGTCTAATAGGTCTGCCTTTTGGCACAAGTCTAGAAGGCACCATTCACGTAGTATTTTATAAATTGTGCAACCTGTATTTGTACAACTCAACAAACCTGGATGTAAAACTGAAGTTACTGTGAGTGTGCACACCCACGTGTGTATTCCTTCCAGTAAAAGGTCTCTCTCTGGCACAAACCCTAGTCTATTCTATAAGAAAGTTATAGCATCACATAAATCACAAGTTCCCTCTCATCTATCCCCAAGATCTCTAGGTAAATCAAGCTTCAGATAGTACTGAAGTGTGGGACACAAATACTCTTCCTGAAGATAAGTTGCAGGCTGACTTTTACCTAGTAAATGAGTTTGACAAACAGTAGATGTATATGAGTCAGTAAGTGCTGTATTCTGAATGCATGTTTAACTTACTCTAAAGAAACCAATCCCACTGACACCATCAAACTTACCTATATGCAGCCTTTACAGGCTGTCAACAGTAACACCAGCCAACACAAAATAGTTCTTCTGTCTAGGTTCATGACTGATTTTCACAAAGAATGGAAAGTTAAGTGAAAAATGTTGATTAAAATAAAATAGCTTGACTGCCATTTAATGGGTGAAGAGCAGCTACATATGCACAGACATATTAATTCACAGAAAAACGAAACTACATGAGAACCCTGGTATTCTCCCCCCAAATAGTAAGAAAAGCCCAATCACTTAACAATCAGAAGAAAAAAAAGAGAGAGAGAGAGAGAGACTACAAGAAAACAGAGAATAAGAGAGCTGAGATTTGGCAAAGGTCATGGAAGGAAAAAGGAAGGGAGAGAAGGGGGAAGGACTAAAAATTCGAGAACACTAATAACCCAGTATGAAACTAATAACCCAGTGAAAGTCAGTACAATAAAAATAAAACTAGCTGCACTATGACTTGCAAGATTCAGGCTGTAATCTTTATCCCAGTTCTGCAACTAACTTAAGCAAGTGACCTTGGTAAATCCCATACTTAGCCTCTCTAATCTCAGTTCCCATATTTGTAAAGCCAGAATAATATGTGTCCCGCCTACATCAAAGGTTGTTATGAGGATTTAGTAGATTATGTAAAAGCACTTTGAATAGTAAAAAGCACCATAAAATAGTCAAGGACAACGTAAGATAAATGAAAAGCAAATATCACTTTCAGATCTCCCAGCTCAAGAGAGCAGACTGAGCTCATGTGTTTAATCTCTACTCTCCCCTTCCAAATTTCCACTGATGGAACAGTAAAGAGTAGAAATCCATTGAGAAAGGGGTAGAGACTGCAGGCGGCCAAATTTCGATAAATTTCTGGAAGACAGATAGCAAATGAGATTACACTGATAAATACACCACAGTGGAGGAGAATGAAAAACAGTTGCAGTAGAAGCAGGAGCCAGTTTTATCAGCAAAGGCTGGGAGATGCCCCAAACCTGGACAGAGAATAGCAACAGGAAATGGGGCAGCAAATTAAAAGAAGGCCTAAGTAACACCGGGACCATTTGGTCCCTTCCCACAATCCCTGGGTGAAGAAGATCCCCTGGAAGAGGAAATGGCAACCCATTCCAGTATTCTTGCCTGGGAAATCCCATGAACAGAGAAGCCTGGTAGACTACAGTACACAGGGTTGAAAAGAGTTGGACACAACTGAGCAAGCATGTATGCACACACACTTCCCATACAAATACCAAGCCACTGCAAAGAATATCATTTGCCCCTTTTGCCCCAGGACTATTGTCCAAAAATAACTAAAATGTAAAATTAAAAGCAGAACAAACAGAGGAAGAGATGTTATCTCATATAATGAAAGTCAAGAAACACAATCTGATGTTGAACTCAAAATTTTAAAATATTATTTACGTTATGACAATAACCCCTACCAAAATTAATACTATAACAAAACTAGAGAATAAGAGGAGAAAAGGAGGTAGGAGATAGTAAAAATAAAGCAAATTCCTCACCATAGAAAAACTATATACAGAGTAAAAATGTACAATTGAACTACAGTAGGTAGCTAGCAGACAAATGAAAAACAGCAAGATGAAACATGCTCTCCTCTGAAAAGTGAGACTGTAGGAAAGAAAGAAAACTTTTTTCCAATTGTGAAAGGGGAATACTTTTATATTAAAATTACTCACTAACCACTTGAAAAAGATTCTTTTCAAAATGGATGGACCCAGAAAGTTAGCCTGAGGGATATAAAATCTGACTACCTACTCTGGTATCCTTCAACCTTTAGGAAAAAACCAGACATAATTCCTCAGGTCTTGAGAACAAATTATCTTACTAAGCACACAAGTAAGGAAAAAGGAATGGAACTGAGAAATAAGGAAGATTTTATCTTTCAGCATTTTGATAAAAGATGAGTCAGAAATGAGGGGCTATAATTCCCTAATCCTTCAGGCTGAAGGATGGCAATTGGGAACAGTGTTTTCAATCTCAAATTCCTATTCTGGAGGTTGTTAATCACCTTGAATGGTGGATGGCTTAATTATATAAGGACCACATTAATGTCTCAAAGGAGGGAGAGTGATCTGATAGGAGGTTTTAATTTGAAACACTCTTCATAAAATTAAAAATGAATGCCAAACTGACTATAATCTGTGCCTCTGTGGAGAAGTAAAAGGCCAACACAGCTAGAAGAATACAGTGTGATCAATTGGGCTTTGAGGCCAAATTGATCCAGTACTAGTCAATAATCATGAGTGTTATTCATAAGACAGTCAAAAGGAAGTAGTCTCCATTTGTTTCAGTTAGTAGATCTTTCTACAGGTTATTTTCAAACAATTAGAAGAACTGCTTATATCTGTGAAAGAATAACACTTTCAGACTATTCATATCATCTAGAATTACTCTACAGAACTAAAAATTCTGGGATCCAAGAATATCTAGGCTACAGCATTAATCTTAAAAAGAACAGTATAGTTTGGGAAAATCTGGATCCATTCTATTCTGTTCTTGAGCTTTACTAGCAATTCAGCATTCAAAGCCTTTAAAAGCTAACAAGGGTAATAGCTCTTTTCAAAGTACACAAAAGTATAATAACTAGAGGGACAACAAGGTCAAACATGAAAATATCCATCTTTGGTGAGAAAATTCTGTCCACTACCTTTGATTCTTTCATGGTTTTCTAGCATCCAGGACCACTACTGACAGGTGTGTTCGTCCTAACTGTTGGACTCTATAGCAGCTCTGTCCAAAAGAATTATAATGCAATCCATAATGTCATTTTAAATTTCTAATAGCCAAATTTTAAAAAAGCAAAAAGAAACAGATAAAATTAATTTTAACAATATATTTTAATTTGACATATTCAAAATATTATCATTTCAACACGTAATGAAACTTTTTTAAAAGCTTTAATGAGATATTTATATTGGTTTCAGTTTTTGTCTTTCAGTATTTTATATATACAGCACATCTCAATTCTAATATACCACATTTTATG
Source organism: Capra hircus (assembly GCF_001704415.2). Lineage (NCBI taxonomy): Eukaryota > Metazoa > Chordata > Mammalia > Artiodactyla > Bovidae > Capra > Capra hircus. The sequence goes on along the minus strand of NC_030818.1, from coordinate 96,145,740 downwards.
CTTAATAGCCACAAGTGGCTAGTTCTGAGACACACTTATTTGAGAAGTTCTTATTTCAACTGGCTGGCATGACCAAACAAGAGCAAAGGACTCTCAGTTTCCAAGTCAACTGCACTTCCCTAATACCATATAGGATTAAGCAGGTTCTTCTTAGTGGTAGCATATGAAGCCTTGACCTCCATTCAAATAACCCATTTGACTGGTGGAACGAACACACTTGTTTGCTTCCACACCTTACTGAAACTGTACTCAAAGACAAGAAAGGGACAGGGGGACCACATAAATCTGCAAGAATTAAGAGCAGAGAACAGACTAGGACCCACTTTGCTCTATAACATCAGGAACCAGACTTACACATCTCCTTCACTTTCGTCTCTCCCACCTTCCAGCCAGGAAATTGGTGGGAACTTCTCAGGGGAACTGCCTAAGAGACAGCTGGTTGTCCACACACCAAACCCATCACCCTATGGTGAAGACTACCAAAAGCAAGACACTCCACCCACGTGCTCTGAGTTTTCATCTGTTTCTAAGTGCCTGCAGCTTGAATATTCCTCTATTCTCAAGCATTTACTGAGAAGCTACTATGTGCAGGGCACCATTCTAAGCACTGGGAATACAGCAATGAACAAAACAAAGTCTCTCTCTCTCAAGGAACTTACATTCTAAAAGGGAAATAGACATAAACAAATGCAAAATACAGAAGAGAAGTAGAAATAAAACAGGGAAGGGGGATAGAGTATAAGGGAAGGGAGAAGGAATGCTGTTTTAACCAGGAAGATCAGAGATTTGAGCAGAGGCCAAAAGGGAGGGAGAAAACCACACAGATGTCTGCAAAGAATTTCTTAAGCAGAGAATTTCTTAAGCACAGAGAAGAGCAAACATAAAACCCCTGAAAGGAGAGCACATTTGGCCGACTGGAAGTTCACCTGGAGCGAAATGAGTGGCACAGAATAATGAGGAGTAACATCAGAGAGAAGTGGACCAGAAGACAGGCCTGGAAGACTCTAGTTAAAGACTGAATTTTTATTTCAGGTGAAATGGTAAGCTGTGAGAAGAAAAGTGACATTATTTGACTTATGCTGTAAAAGAAACCCTTTACCAGTTGTCTGAAGAAATGACTTGTGGGGCAGCGTGAGTCAAAGCAGAGAGGTTACTTAGGAGGCTATTAGAATCATCCAAGCAAGACATAAAGGTAGCCTGACAAAGGGAGGAAGAAGTGAGAAGGGGTGAGATTTGGGTAATGCTTTTAATAATTTCAATTATTTTTAAAATATCAAAAATTTAAAAACAGTACAAAAAGTAACCACATATTCTTTCCAGGTTCACCTATTTACCTGCTGTCAACATTTTACTGCTGACACACGCACACATACACACACACACACAATTTCTGAATCACTTGAAGGTAAGTTTCATATATGATGACTCTTTATCCCTAAATACTTCGGTACTTCTTAAAAATGCAACATTCTCTTACATAATTACAGCACAGTTATCAACTTCAGTAAATTTAACATGATCTGTGGTGTTGGAGAAGACTCTTGAGAGTCCTTTGGATTGCAAGGAGATCAAACCAGTCAATCCTAAAGTAAATCAGTCCTGAATATTCATTGGAAGGATTAATGCTGAAGCTGAAACTCCAATACTTTGGCCACTGATGTGAAGAACTGACTCACTGGAAAAGACCCTGATGCTGAGAAAGATTGAAGGCAGGAGGAGAAAGGGATTTCAGAGGATGAGATGGTTGGATGGCATGACCAACTCAATGGACGATAGTTTGAGCAAGCTCTGGGAGTTGGTGATAGACTGGGAAGCCTGGTGTGCTGCAGTCCATGGGGTTGCAAAGAGCTGCACACAACTGAGTGACTGAACTGAACATTTTACCATTTGTGCTCCAATTATACCAACTGACCCAAAAATGTCCTAGAATTTTGATCCCCTCCATTTCAGGATGAGATACTGTATTTAGTGTCAGTCTCTTTAGGTTCATTTGAAGTGGTAGTGAAAGTCAGTCATGTCCAACTCTTTGGGACTCCATGAACTATACAGTCCATGGAATTCTCTAGGCCAGAATACTGGAGTGGATAGCCTTTCCCTTCTCCAGGTGATCTTCCCAACACAAGGATCAATCGCAGGTCTCCTGTATTGCAGGCAGATTGTCTACCAGCTGAGCCACAAGGGAAGCCCAAGAATACCAGAGTGGGTAGCCTATCCCTTCTCTAACAGATCTTCCAGACCCAGGAATCAAACCAGGTTCTCCTGCATTGCAGGCAGATTCTCTACCAACTGAGCTATCTTCACTCTGGGACATTTCCAAAACATATATGACATTAACGTTCTTAAAGAATAAAGTCATCTCTCTCCATTTTAAAATTAGAATTTTCCTCCTGTTGGATTTACCTGAACTTCATGATTAGATTCATGTTATGTACTCCCCGTGATCCATGGGCAGTGATACAATGTTGTGATCTTCTCAGGTATCACGTCTGGAGGCACCAAGTGTCCGTCTGTCCCTCCCTGGTGCTATTAATTTGATCACCCGGTCAAGGTACTGCCTAGTTTCTACACTGTACTACTTATGTTACTTGTTTTGCCTTACCACTGAAATATTTAAGACCACACAAATATTCTACTCCTTAACAAAATTTCCCCCTATATTTAGAATTTGTTGATCTTCCTTGCCTGATCCAATTTTAATCATGACTGCAAAATGATGATTTTCCAACTCCAGCATTCTTTCCACATTTACTCACTTGCCTCTGCATTCTACTGTAAGAGCCCTCCCTCTTCACCCATTCATGTACCTCTGTCATTCAATTATCAGTGTGAATTCATAAATTCTGATTTTTTCGAATGGGTTTGTAATTCATTACTGTACTTAACTGTTTTGTTGCTCAAGCTGTCCCAGATGTGGCAAGCAGGAGCTTTTCAAACTGGCTCCTATGTCCTTGTGATTTGTCCCCGTTATCTTTTTCAGCACCTCCCCACCTCCTGGCATAACAAAGTGCTCCAGGATCAACTTGTACCTACTCTGTACACCCTGGAATCATCCATTTCTCCAAGGTGCTCAGTTCTTTTAGTGAAGAATGGAACTGGAGTGGGTACCTGGGTACTAGTTGTGCACACTAATACTGTGATACATTTGTTTCTTGGCACTTTTAGATTCTAATTAAAGGGCCAACTGATGTTGCTCATGGAGTGAAAATGAGCTATAAAAGAAAAAGAAAAATCAATGGTTACTTCAGAGTTTCTGGCTTAAGCTACCAGATGAATGATGTTGGCTTATATTAAAATGAAGAAGAAAAAGTTTACAGAGGAAAATCAAGAATTCCATTTTGCATGTGCTCATCTCGGACTCCCTTATTAAATATCCAAGTGGAGGCATTCAGCAGGAAATTGGATGAGTCCAGAACTCAGGAGAGAAGCTCAAGATGATGGTATAAATTTGGGAAAAATCAGTATAATATTTAAAGTCATGGGACTAAATGAATGAAAAGATAGGGGTCACCAGACATTTGATGACAGACCAACATAAATGGAAAAATATATAACCCAGAACAGAAAACAATCCTGGTAGCAGATGAAAACTTAAAGGGAAACAAAAGAAAATCTAAATATCCTCAGTGATATCCTTAGAGATAGAAGACCTATATCAGTGAAACAAAAGAAGGGAAGGAAGGGAAAAAACTCAGTCCAAAGCCACTAGACAGGGGTGAGTAAGGCAGATGTCTGGAGGGAAGTGGGGAAGGAAGCACACCCAACGCAGGGTTGGCAGATCCCAAAGGGGACCTTGGAGAATATCTTCATAGATACCAGCGGTGGCCTAGTGTGGGCTGTGGGAGCCTGAACAGGGTGACGAGAACATTCATGGGGTTGAGGGAGCAGTATTCTGGGGTACTAGATAGAGCCTCAGAACGGCAAGAAGGTCATCCCAGCAGAGGGTGAAGGCATAAGACTGGGGAGAAGAGGCAAACAGTGACAAGAAGTTAGTTATAATCAGGGAGGACTGATCTTCTAATAATGACATATATTGAATTAACAGAAGCCAGGCTTCTCACTGTCAAAGAAGGGAGACACAAACATGGAACAGGAGAAAGTTGTAACTTTGTTGTGCTGAAATGGATTCGTGGTTTACAGACAGGGATTTAAAATTCTCCTCAAAGTGTGTGTACATATGTATACATGCTGCATCTGTCTGTGTGTGTATTCTTCAGGACTTTGGGGACTTAGGAGCATCAACACTCACTAGCAATGAGCATGCTTGTTTGCAATTCTTGGTTTCTAAATGCCATTCTCCACAAAAAGAAACCAGGGACACGTAGAGAATATGGTTGATTCCAGGGCTGGGGCAAAAAAAAAAAAAAAAAAATACAAGCTGAGCTTGGAATATCTTATTGGATTAGAATGTAAGGAACCACTCAAAGAATAATGAATTCATGTCAAAAGAATACAGAAGACAGCTTGAAGGGCTCCCGTTGACCATGAGAATTACAGAGACAATGGTTCCAACATTCGTAAGTTGCTAACCAAATTGTATTCTCTGGGCATCTTGCTATATAGAAAAAAGAAATTGTGATTTGATAAAACAATCATAGTTGGGGTTTTCATTATTTGCAACCCACACACATAGGCTGACAGTGGTAGGAGGGATGACTGAAAGCCAGCAAGTCTTAGTACTGATTAGAAGGTTAAGAGACTAAGTAACTTTAGACTTGGTAAAACAAAAATATATGCTGATACTCATTAAAATAATAGAATGTGAAACTCTTTAAGTTTGTATATGGAAAAGAATAAAGCAAACCCAGTCAATTTAAAGAGTCATGTGATTAGGCTATACCTGTAATGTTTTACTCCTTTAAAAAATCTGAAGCAAATATGACTACATGTATCACTTTGATGAAGCTGAGTGTGGGACATGGCTGTTCATTTCATTACTAATTTTTTTATGCTTTCAATAGATCATAAAACATATCTAACTTTAAATGGTCAATTGAGAAGCTACTGGACAGGACTTCTCTAGCAAACCTACGATATGGATCTCACATTTATCATCTGAACGATTTAACCACCAGCTATGCAAGAGTCTTAAAAACTCAACATTCAGAAAAGCTTAGATCATGGCATCCAGTCCCATCACTTCATGGCAAATAGATAGGGAAACAATGGAAACAGTGACAGACTTTATTTTCTTGGGCTCCAAAATCACTGCAGATGGTGACTGCAGCCATGAAATTAAGAGATGGTTGCTCCTTGGAAGAGAAGCTATGACCAACCTAGATAGAATATTAAAAGCAGAGACATTACCTTCCCAACAAAGGCCCATCTAGTCAAAGCTATGGTTTTTCCAGTAGTCATGTATGGATGTGAGAGTTGGACCATAAAGAAAACAAAGCACCGAAGAATTGATGCTTTTGAACTGTGGTGTTGGAGAAGACTCTTGAGAGTCCCTTGGACTGCAAGGAGATCAAACCAGTCAATCCTAAAGGAAATAAACCCTGAATATTCACTGGAAGGACTGATGCTAAAGCTGAAGCTCCAATACTTTGGCCACCTGATACAAAAAGCCGACTCATTAGAAAAGACCCTGATGCTGGGAAAGATTGAGGGCAGGAGGAGAAGGGAATGACAAGAGGATGACATGGTTGGATGGCATCACCAACTCAATGGACATAAGTCTGAGCAAGCTCCAGGAGCTGGCGATGGACAGGGAAGCCTCGTGTGCTACAGGCCATGCGGTCACCAAGAGTCAGACACAACTGAGGGACTGAAGTGAACTAAAATGAAGCAAGAGTCTACGGAGTCAATAAAGAGGTGGAGGCAATGCTAGCTAGTTTAAGTAGAAGAGGGATTAAGGAAAGATATGGAGCTTACAGAATTCCCAAGAGGGCCTGATGCCTATGTAAACTGCAACAACACCACCCAAATCCTCATTCATGACTGCTACTAGGCAGCAGATCCATGGCTCACATCTTGGGAGCCGAGGATTCTGCCATGTTACACCCTCCACCATTTGCTACTCATGAAGGCCAGTCTCTGTGCCAGAACTCCCTTCATTAGGAACAGATTCCACACTGCTCCATGTTCTTCACACTTTTCTCTCTGAAACTCAAGTAATTGCATCTGACTGGGTGAGTCTGAATCACATGCCTGAGCCCTGGCTATTGCAAAGACAAAGAAACTATCTTCTGGCTTGGGAATACAGACCCAAAAGTAGGATTTCCCCCATATAGGACAGCCATTCAAAATGCTGAGTAACTACATATTTTTTAAAAATCCAAAAAGTCCCCTATAGTCTAAGATCACTGAAAATTGGCCTAAGAGGTCTACTTAACACAAGAAAACACTTAGGCATAGTCAGGATGAAGATCACAGACCTCACAGGTTCAGAAGGTTACATTTATGGTTTACTGGACAGTATAAAGGGCTACTTACCCCTCTCCTCCACCATCTCACACACACACAGACACACACACACACACAGACACACACACGATGCATGTTATCTACTCATCCCTGCCCATCACCTTAAAGTTACATCATAAAATACACTCTTTGAACAAATTGTCTTTTAAAGTATAAATCCCTTGAGAACTGTAAAACATTAACCTAACATCAGTCAATAGTAAGTTAGTATAGAGTACTCACCTCTCAGAGACAAACACTAAAAAAGTAGAAAGCTTTATAAAAGCAAAGAGAAGGAAGTCATGATTAGGGGATGCATATGATTATCAAAACAAGTATTACAACGGAACTGACTGTATTTTTTATAATTCTTCTTTCACAAAGTAACCAAGTTTTTTGTCCATTTCTCTATATAGTTGTCTTTTTTCTTAGAAAAAATGAAGGAATTCTTTATACATATATACACATACACAGATATATATATCCTAATATTAATTACAATGATCTACATTGCAGTATCTTTTCCTACCCTGAGGCTTATACTTTCGTTTTCTTTATGGTTTACATTCTTCATTTTAATGTAACTGATTTGATCTTTTTCTTTTAGATGTGATTTTTGTGTTATGTTTAAAAGAGATCTTTCCCTACTCTGAGGTCACAGATAAAACTATATTTGCCTTTTTCCTTGGTTTTTAATTGAGGTGGTAATTCTTGTCTTCAAGAATATGAAGAACTTAGATTATCCTCAGAAGTACAGTTGCATTATAGAACCAAACAGCTACATAGAAAATAGCTAGGACCACAGGACTTTTCCCCCCCAAAACAAATCAGTATCAAGATGAAAAATAATATAAAAAAAACTTATCAAATGTCAGTCTGTACCACATCCTCCCATCCAAAAAATAAAATTTTAATGAAGTGCCTCTCAAGAGTAAAATAATTATAATCAATCTGCAGTTGTGAACTACCTACTTACTAAAATTTACTTGTAACCCCAAAATCAATCATCAGGTTCGTCAGCAGTCATTTGCAGATATGAATATGTGCAGAGTGGAGAAAACTTTGAGATGCCAGATGTGCATGTTCTCAGCTGAGGTTGAACAGGGCAATGTTCTGTCTTTTTGTTTCAGCAAGAGTCCTTTTTGTAGTTTACTTACTGCCATGTTTTCACATTTTTTTGCTTTTTGTTGGTGATTTCATTATTTTAAAAGACCCCCAACCAAAGTCTTAAAATGCTGAATAGTGTTCCTAAGTAGGAGAACAATGTGAGGAGCTTTACAGAGGAAATATGTGTATCAGAAAAGTTTAGGGCTTCCCTGGTAGCTCAGTGATAAAGAATCCACCTGTCAATTCAAGAGACATGGGTTCTATGCCTTATCTGGGAAGATTCCACACACCGCGGAGCAACTAAGCCTACGTGCCTATGCTCTAGAGCCTGGGAGCCGCATCTGCTGAGCCCACATGCCGCAACTACTGAAGCCCATGCACCCTAGACTCAATGCTCCGCAACAAGAGAAGCCCACAGACCACAACGAGAGAGTAGCCTCCGCTTGGTGTAACTAGAGAAAAGCCCACACAACAACAAAGAACCAGCACAGCCATAAATAAATAAATAAAATTATTTTTTTTAATTTTATTTAGGCAAGAGTCATAGTCCTGTTGGCCATGAGTTCAATATTAGTGAATTGACAATACATATTAAATAGGGGTTTTTAAACAGAACCTGGGTCTCCTGCATGGTAAACCGTCTGTCTACAATGCGGGAGACCCGGGTTCAATCCCTGGGTTGGGAAGATCCCCTGGAGAAGGAAATGGCAATCCACTCCAGGACAGAGGAGCCTGGTAGGCTACAGTCCATGGGGTCGCAAAGAGTCGGACATGACTGAGCGACTTCACTTTCACTTTAAACAGAAATACACATACAACAAAGTTATGTACTGATGGAATGAAAAAGGTATGACCAGAGATTCACAGGAATCTAACCCTATATTTTCCTTAGGAGCAATGGTTCAGAATTCACTAATTCAGTGTTCAAGGAAACGTTATGGAACATAACTTTCATGAACAATGAAAATGGATTGTAACTTTAAAGTTTCAGAAAGTAACTTAGGATTCTTAGGATCTTAGGATCCTAACTACTTAGGATTCTGTCAAGCAACAGCTGTTAGATTTTCCACTGGAAAAATGTTATAATGGTAGACTATCAAAACAAGGCTTGAAAGTAAATATTGTATGATTTATCACCATTCAGAATCTCCCATTTTGTCTTGAAGGTCAGGAAAGTATTTTATCTATATCTGTACTTTATCTAGACTTGATCCGTAAGTAGACTTTATTTACATACCCAGAAATGAGATTTAATAACTCAATGTATAAAACACTAATATATAAAGCAGAACAGAAATGTATTAATTATTTTTAAAAAGAAATGTCTCTCTTAACATACTAATATTTCATACTTGGGGAGCTTCATTCTATCATAGTATCAAGATACTTGAGATATCAAATTAATAATAAAAAACTCAACTGATAAGCACAGAACTAGATAGTATTGAAGGATATTTAATAATGAAAATGGTCTGATGAACTATCCCTGCCCTACAATAAAACACATTTCTAATAATAATAATCTAGCTTATTTATTAAGAACTAATTAGATACTGATAAATTAATTTGATCATATAAGCCTCACAACAACCCTAAGGTAGGTAACACACTGTTAAACAGTTTAGACTAGGAACTTGAGTTAAGAGAGGTTTAAGAATCTTACTAAAAGTCATGCCTTTAGAACTCTTCACAGGCTTCCCACCGTTCTTTGGAATAATATTCAAATTTTTCACTAGGCCCCGAAGCCCCTGTGTGATCATGCTCCTATTCATCTCCCAACCTCACTACCACCATTCTTCCCTCCTCACACATTATGCTCCAGTCACCCATGCGTCCATTCTGTTCCTCAAATACAGTAAATCCTTTCCCACACTCAGGCCTATGCATGTGTTGGTCCTTATTCCTAGAATGCTTTTCTCCTGGCTCTTTTGAACCCTGCTCATTCTAACTATCCCAGTCTCAGTCAAATGATACCACTTCAAAAATATCTTCTTTGAATAATCTATCTAAAGTGGTCTCATCTAATATCTCTTTTATCATTCCATTCATTTCATGCATAGCACCTCATACAATCATTCATTTACTTTGATTTTGTCTATTTCCCCAGAAGTGTGCAAAAGCTCAGTTAAGAAGCAGACTATCTGATTTATAGGCTTCCCTGATGGCTCAGCTGATAAAGAATCCACCTGCAGTGCAGTAGACTCCAGTTCAATTCCTGGGTCGGGAAGATCCCCTGGAGAAGGGATAGGCTACCCACTCCAGTGTTCTTGGGCTTCCCTTGTGACTCAGCTGGTAAAGAATCCACCTGCAACGTGGGAGACCTGGGTTCGATCCCTGGGTTGGGAAGATCCCCTTGGAGAAGGGAAAGGCTATCCATTCCAGTATTCTTGCCTGGAGAATCCCATGGACTGTATAGTCCATAGGGTCGCAAAGAGTCGGACATGACTGAGCAACTTTCATTTTTACTAACTGATTTATTTATTGCTAGCACAGTGCCTGGCACACAAATTGGTATCAAGATTTTCTCAAATAAGTAACTAGAATGAATCATCACTTAGCAGAAGAGATTCAAAGATTAAACGGAGGGCTTTCCTGGTGGTTCAGTGGTAAGAATCGACCTGCCAGTGCAGGGGACACAGGTTCAATCCCCAGTCTAGGAAGATCCTACATGCCGAGGAGAAACTAAGCCCGTGTGCCACAACTACTGAGCCTGTGCTCTAGAGCCCAAGAACTGCAACTACTGAGTCCACCTGCTGCAACTTCATGTGCAAATTCATGTTCCTATTTTGAAGGCTGACCAATAATTTTTTTCCTTTTACTGTAAAAAACATTGGTGGAAAAACTGATGAAATTTGAATAAGGCCTACAGATTAGATAAAAAATATTATACCACTGTTAATTTCCTGATTTTAATAGTGATATTATAGTTATAAAAGAGTATCTTTGTCTTTAGAAAACACACACTGAGGTTTTCAGTGTCAACAGAGCATCACATCACAACTTACATACAGTTCAGAAGAAAACATTCTGATTAAGCATATTCATTTACATCTCTGTCCTTTAGTGTATTTTATATATGTGTATAGATACACAGATAGAAAGGGAGGAAGAGAGAAAACAAAACTTAAAAAAAAAAGAAGGGTATGTGAGCTCAAAAGAAGTCATCTGGAAGAACACATGCCTGCTATAAGGGAAAATGCTCTTTATATTTTCAAATATAAAGAGATGGAATATAAGAAAACATATTATACAATAACATACATCACTAATTTTATTATAAGGAGAGAAATTTCTGCAACAAACCTTTATCAGGAATAGCAGTTTGTCTTATGTTTGTAATTTTTATGGTCTTTTGTTGACAGTAGAGAAAACTATCGTAAGAAATAAATCAATACTCAACTAAATATATCAACACAACTAAACAAATCAGTTTAGAGATCATTTTCAAAGGAAATTCTTTTACTTGGTTATTCTCAAAACTGCATTTTAAAAAAGGAGGCAGGATAAACAACAGGTCCCACTGTATAGCACAGGGAACTATATTCAATATTCTATAATAAACCATAATGGAAAGGAATATGTATATATATGCATATACATGTATATGTGTGACGGAATCATTTTGCTGAACAGCAGAAATTAACACAACATTGTAAATCAACTATACTTCAATAAAATACATTTCAGAAAAAAAAATTAAATTTAAATAAGGAAGCTGAGTTGTAGGCAGGAAAAACAGAACGATTTGAAAATTCTTCTTACGCTAGAATAAAGTGCTGTATCTCGTGTAGACAGATACACCAACGGAATTTTGCTGACTGAAGACACAGCAGCCTAATTCAGCAGCCTGAAGCCTGGAAAAAATGTTGGAAGGATGCAAACAGAGAGGTACTTTAAAATAGAAACACATTCAAAGTATTTTATCGTTCATATTAATCTAACATCAATATATGCAAAATTTATTTTAGCTAGCTCAAAAGGAAATAGAAGGATCTGTGTAAATTTAATTCAACAAATATTCACTGAATGCTTATATTAATTCCTGGTGCTCAGATTAGTGTTTCTGCTAAAACCTTTAAATGAAAGAAAGGATAAAACTTATGTGCTGAAATGATTATTATTAGTAAACATCCCATGAAACTAGAAAAAAATATTTCCCCAGGAGAGAATCATTCTCCAATAGCAGCAGCCATTTCAACCAGTTTGTTTCACAGAGGCACTGGGGTGGTGCTGGTTAACAGACTTGTGTTTAGAATAGCAGATATATCGGCTTCTAGAGTTTTCCATGTAGTAAGTTACTAAATCGGTATACAAATACCAATGTGTTTTACTGGCATAATTAACTTCTAGAATATATTATTAATACTTCAGTTTATAAGAATATACATTAAAGAATTGCTTTCTGGATCAACATTACAATACAAGACTTGTCAAGAATTTCTTAGCAGAATATATACCACCAAAGGGTTCACCTAAATAACTACTTATACCCTACTTCATTCCATGAGGAACTGGAGATATTAACAGGAACCTGTAAACAGCTTAATTTAGCTTTTTCTCATTATCTACATGTCCAAGCTCTTTTATTGGTATCACCCCTTATTTATCTTTTCAATATAAATTTCTGTGATGCTTCTTCGAAGTGGAATAGATCTATCAGTAAACATCACTGAGTCCACTGTTAAAACAGAAACCAAATACCATATTGTTAAGATCTGGTGGTCTATTATTACAGCTTTAACCTCAAATATCTTGCAGCATTTAGTACTATAATTATTATTACTGTTGCAACAGTAATTGGAGCTAACAATGACAATAATAATAAATATCACTGAAACAGTGGAATTACATGATTTGTGAAGCTTTGCCTTCCAAGAAGGAATCAAGAAAAATAAACTGAATGTATACATCCCAGAAAATAAAGTGATAAACATTAAACAAAATTGAATGTAATGAGTATAATTCTCCATGATTTAAAAAGTTGTTAAAACTCACTTCTATGGGTCAAAGATGTTATAAACACATAGAAAATTACTACTAATTTCTAGCTCATGACACTTTTATCCTATCCTATCCACTTGATTATATATGCCTTTAAAAATGGAGACTTATCTGCTAACACTCAGCCTACCCTACATGTATGCATTTAATTATATCCATGCCCAGGAAAAGAAAGTCTTGCCTACCCTATAACGCTTCAAGATGACTCAGTAACGAAAACAGATTGCAGGTAGTGAAACAATATTTTAGAGGGGGAAAATGTTCACAATTAGTAATGTGAACATTACAAGCCCTTCCTAAGGCAGAACAACTCCTTTATTTTTTAAATTAATGTTCCTTCTGGTCATCTACATTTTGTATCATGATCTAAAATGTATTGTCTTAATATGAAAAAAAAAACAAAGAAATAATCCAAACATGTAAGCTGGGGCCAAAAGGTGATTTAATATCAGGATGGAGATGTGTAGTATCAGATAAACAACTGGAAATACCTTAGGAAATAAAAAATCTAAATGTAACTACATTAAGTATTTTTAGGAATGGAAATAAAACCTTAGAAGAGTAAAGTGAGTTCTAATAGTCATTCTTTTTTTCTGACTGTACCACAAAGATTGTGGGATCTAAGTTTCCCAACAAGGGATCCAATCCATATCCCCTACAGTGGAATGACAGAGTCCTAACTACTGGACCACCACTAGTCCCCCCAATCATCATTTTTTAAAGTTACCACTAAAGCATTACAAACGTATATCTTATTTATAATAACCTAGTTAAACAATTTGGGTTTTTTTTTTTTCCCCTTAAGATGGCAGTTAATTTCATTAGAAAGGAACAAAAACCTATTTGTTGAGTTATATCCAAACATGACTCTTAAGAATCCATTAACTGCCACAGCTGCCATGGTAAATTCATATGTATTGCCAGGAACACATAAAGTCATGATATAGAGAACATTAGAAAATGAAGAAAATGTATTAAAGTTTCTGTTTTTGTGGAGCTAATTTTTTCATCTCTTCCATCCCTTCATACCCTTTACCCTCAAGAAGTTTCCAGAACCCAAAGAAATTTATTTGGGAAATATCTGTTGAAAAACAAATCAAATATAAATGGCTGCCACACTATTCTGAAGGTTTTTGTTTTGTTTTATTTTTGTTTGTTTTGAAAGAAATGGGGAAATAGGAATAAGAAAAGGGAAAGATACAAAGTGCTAACTTTAATACCAAGGGGATGGTTGGGGGAGCAAGAAGTTAGTGTAATTTATAAGTGGTATCAATTCTGGCTTAGAATATAAATTTCACTAATGAAGACTTTGAGAACTTGTGTATAATTACAGACAAATGTATTAACAATCTTCTGAAACTCCATGGGAGTAAAAGACCCATCAGTGTATTTCATAATCCTAGATTTAAACAGCTTTTCTAACAAGCTGTCTGGGTAATTACTAAGCTATCTAAGAATTACTGTGAACTTTGTACCTTTTTAGTTCACTGACAGATGACTATTTGTTATTAGCTCAAATAATAATAATGTATTAAAATGCTTGTTTAATATACAGAAACATATGTTTGCATTTAGACTACAATGAACTTTGTTCCCCAGAAGTATATTGTGAAAAGTCACACAGAAATCTGTGAATCAGCAGCAGGGCCAACAAAAGTGAAATTAGCTGCTATTTCTCTTCAAGTGTGTGATAAATAAAGCTACCTAATGCCTGGATGTGTGTTTTGGAAGAACATTTCTTGATTCTACAGAAAAAAATTGTTGCCATTTTTATCTTAATGCTTTGTTTGTGATCTCTTACATACCTACAGCTGGAAAAGAAAGCCTATTAAATTCTCCTTAAGAACTCCTGATCTTTGCAAATGTGGTTAAGTGTGCTGATCTGATTTTCTAAAAATTAAATAACTCACCTTGAGTAGAGGTAAAGTAACTAACAAACCAAACGAGCTATCAACAAATTTTAAAGGAGGACATTCTGGAAACTAGAGCAACTTTAATCAGAGAAAAGTTCAACCAGAAGGAATTCTTGTGTCTTTGGTGTGTCATTTAGAGCATGTAACTAATTCCAGCAGGTAAAGGAGATCTTGTTAAAAAAAATTTATTGATTAAATAATTTAGATGTTACTGGAAACTTCTGACTCATTTCAAAACTCTACATTTTACTCTAAGCCCTTAAAGTAGAATCCAGCCTCTTTAATGTGTTGGTTATTTAATTTCAAGGCTTATTTTATGAATTTTTCTTTTTACATTAAATATTAATATCTCATAACATTTTTCTTAGTCACTATATTATTGTAATTCTATTAATTACAATAGAATTAATTAATATGAGCAGAAATAAGAGGCAAATGAATGGCTGTTAGCATAATGGTAATAGGAGGTTTTCAACTAAGAATTATTTGGGGGTTGGTTACTGTATTAATTAGGTAATCTCTGTCATCTGTAAACAACACTCAGTGTAAACACACTAAATCTAAACTTTTAAATATAGTAAACCTAAATATAAGAATGTACTGGTGCAAGCTAGAAATTGTACATAAAATAACTATGCAATTCTCTTTAAACATAGCCTTTCACAGCACTACACACAATTAAGAACTTAACTAATGCTTTCTGGTGTTGGTTAATCAACAAAATCTCTTTGGAATAGATGGACTCAAGTTATGATTTAAAGAAGGAAATAACAGGCAGATAGGAAGAAAACTATTCCCTATATATTAGACCTTACAGCCTCCCAACCACCAACAATATATCTCTTTTCTTAGCCATAGGATACCCACTCACAAGTCTTTACAACATTCATGGTGGTGGTAAGGAACAATTTAATACAGCAGCCCACCCCACAGAAAATTTCCACTCAACTTTAAAGGCTTGTCATATCTGTCCCATCAATTGGTGAGAAGAGATGAAAATGGATTCTCAAGAGCAATAGGCTTAATGCACTACCCCTGAGGTAGTAAACCACCCCACTTAGTGTAAATAGTTTTGAAACCTGGTGATATAAGTATAAGATCCATTTCTCATCTGTAAAAGCAAAGGCTAAAGCATATTAACTGCTATGGCTTCAAACCATCAGTAAAGCTAACACACCAGGAGAAAAAGGTGAAGTTCCACTATTGGTTGCTCTGGATTCTAACCCTGGGCAGGGAAACGAATATGTGCCAAGTCCAGCTGCCAATTTTAATTTGAGTTATTCCCACACTAACCATATTTTCACTATATATTACTAACTATATAACCACAAGTAAAAGAAAATGAACATTTAGAACATTACAGAAGCACAAACTGGACTTTACAGCTTAAGAATCAAGGCTGAAATTAAGACAATCCAGAATATGCAAGAAGACTCTCAGTATTTCATATTAAAAACAGTGAAGATGCAAACTTTCAACAGCTGCTCACTATATGTACAAATGCCATGTTTTCATATCTCTCATAACATAAGCTCAAATATAACGCTTAAAAGTGACAGCACTTCAGCAAATCAGTTTTTAATTGCTTTATGACTTCATAAAGGCTTATTTTACATTTTTTAAAGTTTATTTTTTAAATTCTCATTAGCATTAAAAATAGAAATTATATTGTTATTAATGGTCCGTAGTCTCACAGTATCAATGCCAGTGAATAATTCCACTGGGTAAAGCCCTCTGTTAACATACTATGGGATCTGACACATAGGTTTCTTTATGGGAATCATGGTAGTTTACATGCTGTTTGAGTACATGTTAATACAAGGCTCTGAGGACTAAAGGATTTAGTAAAACTGGAATTATTTATTTTACTGGTTAACTTTAGAGCATATGCTTCCATCAGAAAGAATACAATAGCAGTAAAAAGAAATAGCCAAACCTCTTTTCCTAAACTCTAAATCTAAATGTTTTTTCAGCTGCCAAATCATTCTCCATACAGGTCTGAAGATAACACTAGCTAGGTGCTATATGTGAAAATATTACAAATCAGAAGAACACCACCGATATTTTCTCTTTGTTAAGATACTTATCTCTTATTACAACATAATACACCTCAGAACACATTTCAATCCTGCACAGGTTTTTACCTGGGACCATACCAAAAGGGTTTTCATTTACAAGTAACCATCATCTAGAAAATGCTGCTGGAGCACAGGCACAAAGAAGAGAATTATAATGGGGCTTGTACACATAAGGGATATAGCCATAGAAGCAATATTACAAGAGTTCCTTTAGAGTGAGGATGAATCCAGTGGCTGCTGTTTGTACACTACCATTAGTAAGACTGCTCTGCCAGAGGCAGAAAAGTTGGTAAGTGAATGCATCAATACTGAATTCAGTCAGTGTTGCCTTCAAAATGTAATGCCTCATTCAGTGTAAACATTAGGAAGAGGCTAATGGAAGGCTTTTCTAGCCAGCTAGATTGAACACAACATGAGGTCCTCCCTTGGTATTCACAGTGAACAGTGTTTAATTCTGCCTTCTGGTTGCCCAACACTGCTATCTTTAGAATGAGAGGGTGGGAGAGACTCTAGGTTTTGCTTTGTTTTATCAATTTATAGAGCAGCAACAACAACAACAAAATACCCATAGGACCTCTATTTCCTTTTCACAGACCAAACATAACCCTGGCAAAAGGCATAAATGGGTAATTATAATAGCTTAGAGTACTTATCTGTTATTTTATCCTCAGAATCTTCTTTTCTTATAAATTGAAAATGGTGACATAGGGAAAACTAAAATATTATCTTCTCATAGTACTATATAAGCAATCATTCAATAACAGAAACTAAGCAGTAACTAAGTCAGCTTTCCATTTTTTTTTCCTTTTACCTACCTCAGTTCAAGAAAGATTCTTAGTCCTAAAATTTTGTGGTTGCCCAAAGAGGCAATCTGCCCTAGGACTATGCTTCTCCAACTTTAATGTGTATGTGATCACCTGGAATACTTGTTAAAATACAATTTCTGATTCAGTATGTCTGGGGGGTGGGGCATGACAACCTACAGTTCTAAGCTCTCAGGTGATGGCCATCCTACCAGTCCACAGAGCACACTTTTTGAGTAGCAAGTATCTCACAAACACAGGAGTAAAATATATGGTTTTTTTAATCTCCTGCCACTCTAACATTTCCACACTTTAAATTTCCTTTATTCAATTTCTCCAGGCTTTAATTTCCTCATTTGTAAAATGAAGAATTCATATACACAGACTTTGGTAAGAAAGCATTATGGGTGCATGCTAAGTCACTTCAGTTGTGCCCAACTCTGTGCGACTGTATGGACTACAGCCCACCAGGCTCCACAGTCCATGGGATTCTCCAGGCAAGAATACTGGAATGGGTTGTTGTGCCCCCCTCCAGAGGATCCTCCCAACTCAGGGATCGAACCTGCATCTCTTACATCTACCTGCATTGGCAGGTGAGTTCTTCATCACCAGCACCACCTGGAAAGCCCATAAGCGTTATAGTAAAAATTTAAAACCCTATCACACTATGAAGTCAAGTGACAGGTACATGAAAGTCTATTACACTGTTCTCTCTAGTTTGTACATGTTTTATATATTCATAATAGAAAGCTTTTTAAAATGTGATCACAAATTCCCTACAAGAACTGTTTCATTTTTCAAATATTTGTTTTAATATAGTGTCAAATTTTTAAAACTTCATCTAACAGGCACAAAGAAAAGTTTGGTGTTCACTATCTTAATTGTAGTGATGGAATCATAAGTACATACACATCAAAACTTATCAAATTATAATTTTTAAATATACACAGTTTAAGTGAATTACACCTCAATAATTCTTATAAATAAACATAATAAAAAATTTATCTCCTCAATTTTTGTTTATGAAAAACAAAAACAACAGTCTGAAATTCTCAATGATAAACCATTGTTCCCCATCATTGGGAGCTGTAAACTAAGGCTGGCCTTTGAAGTCTTGACATAAAGGATAATACTATAGTGCCCAAGTTACCAGTTTCCAATCAGAAAACTAAGAAACTCCTTAGTTTCAGTGGATCATGCCCATATCCTCACTCACTGGTCACCAGCTATACAGAGCCTACATCTGGCCACCTCCATTCTCATCTTCCTTCATCTCCCCACAATCCTCATCCTAACCATCTCGGAAAATTATCATTCTTCAAATAGTCATACCATGAAGGATCTATTTCATTGTAAATGCTGCTTCCTCTGTCCAAAATGTCCTTCTTACTCTTTTTCTACAATTTAGACTTCTCTTTTTCCTATGTGACAGAGCTCAAAATCAACTTCCTTTGTGAAGCTTTTCCTAACTTCTAGGCAATCATTTGCTCTGTCCTCCTTACTCCTAACTCCAGTGTTCTTTTCATACCTCTAGAATTCTTCATAAAATAGTCTACAAAATCAATCATGGTGCTCTGCCAATATATATTTATTTAACATATATATAATGTACATGTACTACTCTTATTAGCTAGTATCTTATGCAATGGTGTACAATTAAGGTGAGGTTTATTGTTTCAACAGTGGTAAATTATAAAGTACATAAAAATTTTAAAGATTATAATTAAATTATAAAATCACCTCTGTGCTTTTAATATTCTCACTGACTTCCCATCAAACATTATAGACCATAGCTAATTTCTCCTCATGCACAGCTAACAGCTAGAACCAAGAGTAGAAGTACCTGTCCTCCCATCTTCTTAACCCACTTGCATCATTCCTCTTACATCAGTCCACGTGTTTCCTTGCAGATCTTTCTTAGATAATGCATCCATATCACCAGCATTTCACTAAGTTAGCTCTAAGTAACATAAACATACAAATACTCCCAACCAGTAACACAAGCTGGCAAGACACCAAAACAAACCTGGAACTCCCATTACTTCTCCCCAGTAACAAATATTTTAAAGTAACAAAGAAGCCTGTAACACAAACCACCATGCCACTTCCTATGTTAAACATTAGTAAAGTTAAAATCTTATTTTTAGGAAAGTATACATTAGAACAGCCACCTCAGGAAGAGATTTCATAGCATCTTTACTAAAGTTGACGATGTATGCCCTATGAACCAGTTTGGTAGGCAGCCTCTTAAGAAGGCCTCACAGGATCCCACCTCCTGTTATTCGTGATGGAATTCTAAGATTAGAATACAAATAAACTGTGGCTTCCGCTTTAGATTCCCTCTCTCATTCACTCTGCTGGAAGCCAGCTGCCACTCAGCTGTAAGCTGCCCTATGCTGGCCATGTAGAGAGATGTCTCTGTCCAACAGTCAGTGAGGACCTGAGGCCTGCCATCAGCCATGTGAGTGAGCAAGGAAGGAGATCTTCCCCCGGGGAAGCCTTGAGATGGCTGGAGATCTGCTGCCACCTGATTCTAATCTTGGCGGAGATTCTAACCCTGCTGTACCCAGTTAAGCTTTGCCTAGATGCTTAACACAGAGAAACTGTGAGATGATAAATATTTGCTGTTTTAAGCTGCTAAGTTGTGAGTTGACTGTTTGTGCAACAACTGATAACAGCTCAAAAAGATGTGGAAGGAACATTTATAACAGCACTTAAAGATAAGAAAAAATAGGGCAATTTAAGCACTCAACAGCAGGAAAATTAAGAAAGAATAGTCATACAATGGAAAACTATGCAGCAGGAAAAATAAATGAATTTGAACTAAATGAATCTGTGCCAAAAAATTTTTAAATCAATGTTGGATGGGAAAAAAGCATATCACAGAAAGACAAGAACAGTATGAAACAATTTTATAAGGTTCAAAATATGCAACATAAAAAAAAATTGTGAATGAAGAACACCAAATTCAGTGTGGGCAGGAAGGAGAAAAGAGAAAGGGAGTGGGATTAGAGAAGAATACATAGTAAGCTTCCAACTGCATTTGTAATATCTTATCTCTTAAAATAAATGCTATGTATATGGGTGTTGTATGTTATCTAACCTTTTCATATTGTCTGAAATATTTTGCATGAAAAAACTATAAAGAAAGTAAATACAGTGAAAAGGATACCCTTAAGTAGACGTTTTGATGGTTTCTGGACCATAACAATGGATTTGGGGATATGTCCCACATGAGACCACTACTCTGCTTTGACACAACACACTGTATCAGTGATCTATTTAGATGATTGTCTTGCCCCTTGGCTGTAAGGAACTCCAAGGTCAATAAAAAGCATCCAGTAAATGTTTGCAGAATAAATTAATGGTATGAAAAATGCTTATATGGGTTTCACTGTCCTAACTTAATAACTGCTTATTTCCAAATAAACTGACCATAGCTTTATCTCCATAGGAAACAACTATTTATCTAAGAAAAATTAACTTGGCAAAGCTGCACCCACTGTTGTTCATTACCTAATATTAATAATTGTCCACATTCATTAAAAATGTTGGCGCAAAGCTCAATCTTCCTCTCCATCCCAAATCATGCTATTAGGCTGGCTTCAAGGAGAACATAAAAAATCCAACCAACATCTCAACATTACAGTTCTTTGACCACCTTAAAAATCAATAACCTTAAGCTCCATTTCACTTTGACTCATCAACTCCTAAGGCCACGTCCTAGACTTTATCATTCATCACCTGGAACTGCTTGATCTATGAAGTTAAATTCAAATGCCTCACTCTAGACCACAGTCTCTTACTCTGCCAGCCTCCTCAGTCCCTTTCTCCCACTCCACCCATTACTACATCTGAGTCAATCTGAGCCTCAAATCCCTCTGCTTTAACTCTCTTACCTATCACAATGGATTATAAAGCTGAATATTTTAACTATTCTTACAACAGAGCCCCATAATCCACTTCCCCACATCCTTTTCTCCCATCTGCCAAGAAAAAAACCCAAGTATATACTAGTGTTACAATCTATGTTTACTTTGTATCACCTTTTAATTATCATCCATCTCATTTCTCACTTCCTCTTTTCATTCAAATGTCACCTTTATATTGAAACAACGATAAGGTTACCTTGTTTCAGGTTTGTCTGCTCATCATTCTCTTTTGCAACTTTACCTTCTTAGCTTTCACTCAACCACAAACCCCTGGGTTTCCTTGTACCTTGTAACCATGAGTTCTCTGCCTCCATCCCCTGAACCCTCTCTGATTATCTTAACCATTCATGTATTTTCCATAATACTTATTGTTCAGTCCTTTAAGTCATGTCCGATTCTTTGTAACCCCATGGACTGCAGTATGCCAGGCTTCCCTGTCCTTTACTATCTCCCCATGTTTGCTCAAATTCAAGTCCATTGAGTCAGTGATGCCATCCAACCATCTCATCCTCTGTCACTCCCTTCTCCCAATTCCTATCTCTAGCTCAGGTCTCCTCCCTAAGAAAGAAAGATGCAAACTCTTGTATCTAACTGCCTGTAGAACATGTAACAGGACCTTCCCAAAGGTACCACAAGTTCAACATGCTCAAAACTCAACTGTCAGAATCAAATTTTTCAGAACTCTAAAACAGTCAAGAGTTTACAGCAAACAAGCAAGCACTAAATGTAAAAAAAAAAAAAAAAAAATCCAGGTAACTTTAAAACTGTAGAAAACTTCACTGCACTTTACTTTTCCTTGTCCTGTCTCCAAACCTGGCTCAGAGTTGGTCTCAGAGATAGCAGTTTGTGATCCTAGCACAGGACAATGGTCCCCTGGTTCTGGAGAAAGCAGAGATCTTAATCTCAGAGAACTGGGGGGGTTTTGACCTGTCTAGAATCTGCCTGCAATATGGGAGACCTGGGTTCGACCTCTGAGTTGGGAAGATCCCCTGGAGAAGGGAAAGGCTACCCACTCCAGTATTCTGGCCTAGAGAATTCCATGGACTGTATAGTCCATGGGGTTGCAAGGAGGTTGACACGACTGAGCGACCAACTTTCACTCACTCACATGCTGCCTGAAGGACTGATGCAAGGTGCTTATCTCTTTCATCTAACTCTTGGTGCAAAAAGAGACATTCCTTTTAAAACAAACAAACAAAGGTGAGAAAAAAAGAGGGGGAGATAAAAACAAAGAACCCTTCTGCCTGCAGGGGCAAAAGATGATAGCTAAAACAAACAATAGCAATAGAGCACTGAAAACCTGGGAGAAAAGGCAGGGGAGAGCACTTCGTGAAAAATTAGGGCATTCAAAAGCACCACACACACTAGAATTCAGAGGTCATGTGAATGCTAAGGGCAAGACATGTGCTTTCATGTGTCTAAGAATACCTAAGTTTTCACCTCTGGTTGATCTCTAATCTTAGCACAAGCAGTGAGTAAAGACTAAGGCATAACTGCAAACAGCCTAGCTAACAGATGAAGGAGTCCCCCAAATCGGAGACAGTTAGCAAGTACTGGGAAATTCTTTTCTCCTCCTCCTCTGCTTCCTCTTCCTGCTTTTTTGGGGGGCTCTTGGCATTAAAGAATATTTCTATCAAAACACTAGCTGAGGAAATCCCCTGGTGTTCCAGTGGTTAGGGCTCTGTGCATTCACTGCATGGGACACAGGTTTGATTCTTAGGGAATTCCACCTGCCATGCAGTACATCAAAATAGGAAAACAAAACACCAGCTAAACACAAACTAAAGGAGATTTCAGAGAACATAAATGACAAATATGGACTTTACAAAAAGAGTTTGTGGAAATCCCTATACAGACAAGAGTCATAGTCCACAGCAAGCAAAAATTACTCTCCTTGAGGAAAAAGAAGCTTATGATTTCCAGAGACACTACTTCAACTGATTCAAAATGTTCAATTTTCAACAACAACAAAAATATCACAAAGCAATCAAAGAAACAAGAAAGTAGGTCTATCCTTTGGGGTCAGCCTGCCCTCACACCTCAGGGGTGTACTATCCTTTGGGGGAAAAAAAAAAAAACAAGAAAGTATGGTCCATTCCAGAAGAAATTTACAACATTGTGCCTGAGGAAGCATAGATATTGAACATACTAAACCAAGGTTTTAAATAAACTGTCTTAAATATACTTGAGGAGCTAAAGGAAATTATGGATGAAAAGCCAAAAGAAAACAGGAGAATAATGTCAAAGCAAACAGAAACTGTCAATAGAGATAAAAATTATAAAAGGAACTAAGCAGAAACTTTGAGGCTGAAAAATACAATAACCAAAATGAAAAATTCACTCAAAGGTTTCAATAGCACATTTGAGCAGATATAAGAATCACAGAACTTAAAGATAGTCAATTGAAATTATCCAGTTTGAAGAGAAGAAAATGAAAAGAGCCTAAGAGACCTGTGAGATACCATCAAGTATATCAACATAGATATAATGGGGGTCCTGAAAAGAGGAGAGTCAGAAAGGAGCAGAATGAATATTTGAAGAAATAATGGCCAAAAACTTCCTTTCACAGTTTGATAAAAGACATAAAGCTACACACTGAACAAGTTCAATAAGATCCAAGAAATATAAACACCAAGACATTCTCACTGTGCCACATTATCATCAAACAGCTGGAAGACAAACAGAATCCCGAAAATAGCAAAAAGAAGCAAGCAACTCATTTGTACAGAAAATCTTCTATAACATTAACAGCCAAATTTTCATCGGAACCCATGAAGGCTAGCTAGAAGGCAGTTGCATAATATATGTAAAGTACTAAGTGGGGGGGGGAGGGGGGGTTGGAGGGGTGGGTAATGCCAACTAAGAATTCTGTATGTAGGAAAATTATCCATCAAAGATGAAAAAGAAATTAAGACATTCCAAGGCAATGGAGGGAGCTCACTGTGAGTAGCCCTGCCCTTTAAGAAATGCTAAAGGAAAAAAAAGAAGACAAAAAGAAAGAAAAGAAAAAAAAAAGCTAAAGGAACGCTTTCAGGCTGAAACAAAACTCAAAGCCATATGAAGAAACAAGGAATTTCAGTAACGGTAATTACGTAAATATAA
Organism: Capra hircus; assembly: GCF_001704415.2. NCBI lineage: Eukaryota > Metazoa > Chordata > Mammalia > Artiodactyla > Bovidae > Capra > Capra hircus. The sequence continues at coordinate 96,121,402 of NC_030818.1, read as the reverse complement.
AAACCAATGTTGCTGTACTTTGGTTTGTAACTCCTCTTTGTGCTTCCCACATGACTGACAAGACAAATACCTTTTAAAGTAATTAACCTCCAATTAAAATAAATAAATTTATATTAAAAAATTATAATTGAAGGCAAGAGGAGAAGGGGGTAGCAGAGGATGAGATGGTTAGAAAACATCACTGGCTCAATGGACATGAATATGAGCAAACTCCTAGAGATAGAGAATGACAGAGAAATCAGGTGTGCTACAGTTCATGGTGTTGAAAGAGTCAGATAAGACTTAGTGACTCAACAACAAAAAATTTTAATGAGCACAAAATGTATAAAGATATAATTTATCACAATAACAACATAAAAGATGAAGATAGGAATTATATAGAAGTAGACTTTTCTATGTTACTGAAGCTAAGTAGACATCAATTTAAACCAGTGTTATAAAGTTAATATTAATTGCAATCCCTATGGTAATTACTAAGAAAATATCTAAAAATATATACACAAAAGGAAATGAGAAGAGAGTCAAATGGTATGTGACAAAAAAAAATCAATTAAACACAAAAGAGGTAATGGAACGAGAAATAAAAATGTACAAGACATACTTAGGAAAACAGTATACTAAAACTTGCAAGATAGAGCAAAAGCAGGACTCAAAGGGAATGTATCTGTAAATGCCTACATCAAAAAAGAAGAAAGATCAAGTCAATAAACCAACTTCATTCCTTAGGGAACTAGAAAATGAACAAATGAAATCCAATGCTAGCAGAAAGAGGATATAATAAAGACTAGAGTGAAGATTTTTAAAAGAAAGAACAGAAAAATAATAGAATCAATGAAACTAAACTTTAGTTATTTGAAAAGATCAACAAAGTTGGCAAAATCTAGGTAGCCTAAAACCAAGATGAAAATAACTAAAACCATGAAAGTAGGGACATCAATCAGTACTAACCTTACATTAATATTTTTAAATTATCGTACACCAAGAAACCAGACTACCTAGAAAAAAATGGACAAATTACTTAAAATATATAAATTACCTATCTATCCTTATAAATAGAAAATCTGAACATATCTGTAACAAGTACAGAAATTGAATAAGCAATCAAAAAATCTTCAAACAAAGAAAAGGCCAGGACTAGGTGGCTTCACTGATCAATTCTACCAAACGTTTAATATTAATATCAGTCCTTCTCAAATTCTTCCCAAAAACAGAAGAGGAGGGAATGTTTTTAACTCATTCTTTAAGGCAAGTATTATTGTGATATCAAAGTTACCACAAGAAAAGAATAGTACAAAGCAATATCCCTTATAAATGTAGATGGTAAAGTAATCAACAAAATAGTAGCAAACCAAACCCAAGACCATTTTGAAAGGATTATACACCATGCACAGAGGGATTTATCCCAGGAATGCAAGACTGGTTCAATATACAAAATTAATGTAATATATCACATATACAGAGTGGTTAAAAAAAATTACCTCAACTGATAGGCAAAAAGCATCTGACAAAACACAGTGTACTCTCATAATGAAAACACTCAAAAAACTAGGAATAGAAAGAAACTTTCTCAACATAATAAAGGTCATTTATGAAAAATCCACAACTAACATTTCATGATAAAAGACTGAAAGCTTTCCCTCTAAGATCAAGAACAAGAAAAGGATGTCCATTTTCACTATGCTGTTGATCATTGTGCTGGAAGTTCTAGCCAGGTCAGTGAGGCAATAAATTTCTTAAAATATACAAATAAATAGCACCTAATTGAAAAAGAAGAATCAAAACTATCTCTACTATCATATGACATGACCTTGCGGTACAGAAAAGTCCAGAGAAGCCACCAAAAAAAAACTACTAGCCAATAAATAGATTCAGAAAAATCACAGGGTACAAGTCAACACATAAAAAAGAAACTGTTTCTATACACCAGCAATGAACAATCCATATATGAGATTAATAAAACAATTTCACTTACAATAGCATCCAAAATAATAAAATACCTAGTAATAATTTTAACCACGGAGGTGAAAGACTGGTACACTGAAAACTACAAAATACTGCTAAAAGAAATTAAAGACATAAATAAATGGAAAGACATCGCATTCTCCCAGATTGGAAGACATAACATTGTTAAGATGGCAATACTATACAGAGTAATTCAATGCAATCCCTATCATAATTTTTGGCAGAAAGAAAAAAGTCAATCCTCACATTAACATGGAATTTCAAAGGGTCCTGAATAGTCAAAACAATCCTGAAGAGGATGAATAAAGTTAAAGAACTATCACTTTCTGAATTCAAAACTTATTACAAAGCGTAGATGCCCAATATGCTACTGGAGATCAGTGGAGAAATAACTCCAGAAAGAATGAAGAGACGGAGCCAAAGCAAAAACACCACCCAGTTGTGGGTATGACTGTGATAGAAGCAAGGGTGATAGAAGCAAGGTCCGATGCTGTAAAGAGCAATATTGCATAGGAACCTGGAATGTTAGGTCCATGAATTAGAAGTAGTTAAACAAGAGATGGCAAGAGTGAACGTTGACATTCTACGAATCAACGAACTAAAATGGACTGGAATGTGTGAATTTAACTCAGATGACCATTATATCTACTGTGGGCAGGAATATATTCCTGGGGGCAGGAATCCCTTAGAAGAAATGGAGTAGCCATCATGATCAACAAAAGAGTCCAAAATGCAGTACTTGGATGCAGTCTCAAAACTGACAGAATGATCTCTGTTTGTTTCCAGGGTAACTATTCAATATCACAGTAATGCAAGTCTATGCCTCAACCAGTAATGCTGAAGAAGCTGAAGTTGAACGGTTCTATGAAGACCTACAAGACCTTTTAGAACTAACACCCCAAAAAGATGTCCTTTTCATTATAGGGGACCGGAATGCAAAAGTAGGAAGCCAAGAAACACCTAGAGTAACAGGCAAATTTGGCCTTGGAGTACAGATGCACTGGTCATAGTAAACACCCTCTTCCAACAACACAAGAGAAGATTCTACACATGGACATCACCAGATGGTCAAACCAAAATCAGATTGATTATATTCTTTGCAGCCAAATATGGAGAGGCTCTATACAGTCAGCAAAAACAAGTCCGGGAGCTGACTGTGGCTCAGATCATGAACTCCTTATTGCCAAATTCAGACTTAAATTGAAAGTGAAAGTGAAGTCGCTCAGTCGTGCCCGACTCTTAACGACCCCATGGACAGTAGCCTGCACCAAGCTCCTCTGTCCACGGGATTTTCCAGGCAAGAGTACTGGAGTGGGTTGCCATTTCCTTCTGCAGGGAATCTTCCCGACCCAGGGATCGAATCCAGGTCTCCCACATTGTAGGCAGACGCTTTACCATCTGAACCACCAGGGAAGTCCACTTAAATACAAGAAGTAGAGAAAACCACTAGACCATTCAGGTATAACCTAAATCAAATCCCTTATGATTATACAGAAGAAGTGAGAAATAGATTTAAGGGCCTAGATCTGATAGATAGAGTGCCTGATGAACTATGGACGGAGGTTCATAACATTGTACAGGAGACAGGGATCAAGACCATCCCCATGGAAAAGATATGCAAAAAAGCAAAATGGCTGTCTGGGGAGGCCTTACAAATAGCTGTGAAAAGAAGAGAAGTGAAAAGCAAAGGAGAAAAGGAAAGATATTCCCATCTGAATGCAGAGTTCCAAAGAATAGCAAGAAGAGATAAGGAAGCCTTCTTCAGCGATCAATGCAAAGAAATAGAGGAAAACAACAGAATGGGAAAGACTAGAGATCTCTTCAAGAAAATTAGAGATACCAAGGGAACATTTCATGCAAAGATGGGCTCAGTAAAGGACAGAAATGGTATGGACCTAAAAGAAGCAGAAGATATTAAGAGGTGGCAAGAATACACAGAAGAACTGTACAAAAAAGATCTTCACAACCCAGATAATCATGATGGTGTGATCACTCACCTAAAGCCAGACATCCTGGAATGTGAAGTCAAGTGGGCCTTAGGAAGCATCACTACGAACAAAGCTAGTGGAGGTGATGGAATTCCAGTGGAGCTGTTTCAAATCCTGAAAGATGATGCTGTGAAAGTGCTGTACTCAATATGCCAGCAACTTTGGAAAACTCAGCAGTGGCCACAGGACTGGAAAAGGTCAGTTTTCATTCCAACCCAAAGAAAGGCAATGCCAAAGAATGCTCGAACCACCACACAATTACACTCATCTCACACGCTAGTAAAGTAATGCTCAAAATTCTCCAAGCCAGGCTTTAGCAATACGTGAACTGTGAACTTCCAGATGTTCAAGCTGATTTTAGAAAAGGCAGAGGAACCAGAGATCAAATTGCCAACATCTGCTGGATTATGGAAAAAGCAAGAGAGTTCCAGAAAAACATCTGCTGCTTTACTGACTATGCCAAAGCCTTTGACTGTGTACATCACAATAAACTGTGGAAAAGTCTTCAAGAGATAGGAATACCAGACCACCTGACCTACCTCTTGAGAAACCTGTATGCAGGTCAGGAAGCAACAGTTAGAACCGGACATGGAACAACAGACTGGTTCCAAATAGGAAAAGGAGTACATCAAGGCTGTATATTGTCACCCTGCTTATTTAACTTCTATGCAGAGTACATCATGAGAAACACTGGCCTGGAAGAAACACGAGCTGGAATCAAGATTCCCGGGAGAAATATCAATAACCTCAGATATGCAGATGACATCACCCTTATGGCAGAAAGTGAAGAGGAACTAAAAAGCCTCTTGATGAAAGTGAAAGAAGAGAGTGAAAAAGTTGGCTTAAAGCTCAACATTCAGAAAACAAAGATCATGGCATCTGGTCCCATCACTTCATGGGAATCAGATGGGGAAACAGTGTCAGACTTTATTTTGGGGGGCTCTAAAATCACTGCAGTTGGTGATTGCAGTCATGAAATTAAAAGATGCTTATTCCTTGGAAGAAAAGTTATGACCAAGCTAGACAGCATATTCAAAAGCAGAGACATTACTTTGCCAACAAAGGTCCATCTAGTCAAGGCTATGGTTTTTCCAGTGGTCATGTATGGATGTGAAAGTTGGACTGTGAAGAAAGCTGAGCGCCAAAGAATTGGTGCTTTTGAACTGTGGTGTTGGAGAAGACTCTTGAGAGTCCCTTGGACTACAAGGAGTTCCAACCAGTCCATTCTAAAGGAGATCAGTCCTGGGTATTCTTTGGAAGGACTGATGCTAAAGCTGAAACTCCAGTACTTTGGCCACCTCATGCGAAGAGCTGACTCATTGGAAAAGACTCTAATGCTGGGAGGGATTGGGGCAGAAGGAGGAGGGGACGACAGAGGATGAGATGGCTGGATGGCATCACTGACTTGATGGACGTCAGTCTGAGTGAACTCCGGGAGTTGGTGATGGACAGGGAGGCCTGGCATGCTGCGATTCATGGGGTCGCAAAGAGTCGGACACGACTGAGCGACTGAACTGAACTGAACTGACAGTACTCAAAAGAGTAGAGCAGTAAATAAGGACGGACACACTGACCAATAAAATACATAAATAAACCCATATGTCTACACCCAACTGATTTTCCACAAGGGTGTCAAGACCATTCTAAGGGAAAAAACAGACTCTTCAACAAATAGTGTTAAAGCAATTGGTAGCTATATCCAAAAGAAACACCATATACAAAAAATTAACTCAAATGGATCAATCACCTAAATATAAGCTAAAACTACAAAATTTTTAGAGGAAAATACAGTGGTCCTTATGACCTTGGATACTGCAATGGATTCTCAGATATGACACCAAAAGCAAAAGCAACAATGACCCAAAACAATTGATAAATTAATTTCATCAAACTTAAAAACTTGTGTGCATCAAAGGGCATTTCCAACAATGTGAAATAATCTAGATAATGTACAAAAAACAGTTGCAGGAGAAAATATTTGCAAATCAATATCTGATAAGAGTCTAGTATTCAGAATACTTTTTAATTTATAACTGAACAAGAAACTTACAACTCAACTCAAAAAGTGGGCAAAGGATTTGAATAGATATTTCTCCAAAGAGGATATATAAATGGTCAAAGAGCACATGAGAAGATTCCCAACATCATTAGTCATTAGGAAAATGTAAATAAAAACCACAATGAAACTAACACAACACTGCAAATCAACTATGCTGTGCTGTGCTGTGCTTAGTCACACAGCTGTGTCTTCTCCTTCTGATCCAGGACTGTAACCCACCAGGCTCCTCTGTCCATGGGGATGCTCCAGGCCAGAATACTGGAGTGGGCCACCATGCCCTTCTCGAGGTAAATCAACTATACTCCAATAAAAAAAATAATAATAATGACACCATAAAAAAGATACCATATGTTCCCCTCCAAGATTTTCTGTTTCATAGATATAAAATCATAAATCAATAAATGGATATAATTAGAAAAAAAAACACAGTGAGATACCATTTCACACCCACTAAAAAGGCTATAATTTTTTTAGATGTAAAATAACAAGCATTGATGAGAAATTTGAACCCTTCCCCCCATACCCTGCTGACAGAAATGTGAAGTCGCTGTGAAAATTAATTTGCTGTTTCCTCAAAAATTTAAATATAGAATTATCACATGATTCAGCAATTCCATTCCCAGGTATAATTCCCAAAAGAACTGAAAACATATACTCAAATACTTGTTCACAAATGTTCATAATACTCACAAGAGCTATTCATAAATAGCCAAAACTGCAAACAATCCTGAGTGTCTTCAACTGACAAGTGTATAAATAAATTGTGGTATAGACACACAATCAAATGTCAGTCATAAAATGGAATGAAGTGATGATATGCTACAACTTGGGAAGAACCCTGAAAACATTAAGTGAAAGCCATCTACAAAAGACTACACACTGTATAATTTCATGTATATGAAATATCCATGATAGGTAAACCCACAGAAACAAAAAGCAGATTAGTGGTTGGCAGGGACAAAGGGGAAGGAAAAAGAGGGAGTAATTGCTTAATAGATATGGAGATTTCTTCTCAGGTAATGAAAATGTTTTAGAACGAGAGAAAAGCTCGTTCTAAATGTGACTGAATTGTATACACTGAAATACTTAATGTATACAATTCACTATATTTAAAACTGAACTCTTCAAGCAAATGGAAAAATGATACACTGCTGGTATGAATATAAATTAGTACAAGCACTTTGGGAAGTAACTAGACATTATCTAGCAAAGTTAATAATGAACATACCCTATGACTCCTGCAATTCCACTCTGCTATCTCTCTCAGTTAATGACAATCACTCACATGGTCATCTATACAGACATCCTTGTTTTCTCCCTTACATACCACATTCATTTCAACATACTGACATTGAGAGTTTCCTGCTACATGCTAGGAGACACAACAATGAACAAAACACAGTATCTCTGCCCTCACAGAGTTCACAATTTACTGGAAGCAACACAAAATTAAATAATTAAAATACAATGTCTTAAGCATAGTAAGAAGGGAAAAAACAGAACGCTATCAGAGCACATAAAATAAGCGGCTAACACAGACTTTGGGGACGTTAAAACAGTTTCCTGGAAGAAGAACATCTGGGCTAAGATCTTAAGGATACATAAAGAGGAGTCAACCAAATGAAGAGAGACCAAAAAATTCTAATCTACCATTTAATCCTTCTTTTTCTCTGGTTCAGTTTTAGTAAAACCATCATTCCCTCTTTTTTAATCCCCACTATTACCCATTATACATACACATCATCATTACTGACTTGCAAAAGTCTAGTCACCAGTATATTCCTTTCAAGTTTCCAAAGTGAACTATGTAAAAAACAAACACACACACACTCTGATCATGTCATTCTCTTCCTTACACCCATCAGTAACTGCTCAAAATACAAAAATAAAGATCCTACTCACCCACACAGATTAAAGCCTCCTTGATGTGATCCCTGACAGTGTCATCTCCTGCCTCTTCTCACTTCCTACTTGATGAATCAGCTTGTATTCATCCACATAAATACACTATCTATAAATATCACTCTAATGCTCACTGGCAAGCATTTGCTTTGTATCTATGATACCTTATGTCACTGGCATATAGTGAGTCTCCATGCATCTGTCTTAAAGATATAAATGAAAAAATCAAGTAACAGCAATACTGCAATTTACCAAGCACGTGTAATATACCAGACGCCACATTAGGTACTGTATAAATATTCACCTCTAATTATCACAACAACCTGGAGAGCTAGGCATCAGCGGCCTCACATTAGGGGAAAGACCACTAAGTCACAGGAAAAATTAGGTGTAACAAAGCAATTAAGTAGCAGTTCTAGAAGTAGGAGTCAGATCTGTTGGATTCCAAAACCAGTACTGCTGTATATAGCATCACACTGCTTCCTGTTCTTAAGCACTGTATCTCTCCAAATATCAATGCATCTTCTTATTTATAAACTACCTACCCCAAGTGCCTGCATGCTCAGTCATGTCTGACTCTTTGAGACCCCACGGACGGTAGCCTGCCAGGTTCCTCTGTCCATGGGATTTTCCGGGTAAGAATACTGTAATGAGTTGCCATTTCCTCCTCCAGGGGATCTTCCTGACCCAGGGATCAAACCTGAATCCTCTGCACCTCTTGCATAGCCAGGTGGATTCCTTACCACTGTGCCACCTGGGAAGCCCACCTACCCCAAAGTGAACATCAATTAGAACTGTCTACTTCTAGTTAAGATGTGCCAAATGTTGCCTTAGGAGTACTAACTCTGTTCCCAAAACACAGAGGTGAAAAAGAACTAATAATTATTAATAACCCAATTATTTCAATTTAAAAAGTATCTGTCAATCATCCATCTAAAATAAGTAAATTTTTATTTTGAATGACAAGGTTGAAATTCTTCATGTAATATGCATTTTAGTTTCCTTGAGAGTGAAATGAAAACCATAAACAATTTATCACAAATATGTAACTGCCCTCAGGAGGCAGATGATACAAGAACGATCCACTTTGATTTAGATTGTACATGCTTTATATCACTGAGAGGTTAATATTTGATTTCTCGTGTATCTTCCACCTAACCTTTGCTATAACACACATTGTATAAGCAGACACAGCATGAACTCAGTATCACACTATGGCCTCCCTATTTATCCAGTCTGCTCCCCACATTTGCATTCCCTGCTCCCCGCACTTGCACTCCTCTCTGTAACCCACTCCAATATTCTTGCCTGGAGAATCCCATGGACTGTAGCCTGTCAGGCTCCTCTTTCCATGGGGTCGCCAGAACTGGACACAACTTAGCGACTAAACCACCACCACTGAAAAATAAAATCGTCTCCAAGGAGTTAAGACTTGGCAGGATTAAAAATTCAAACTTTTATTAAAAATTAATAAATAAAAGCTAAGCAATGCTAACAAAGTTTTAAACATTAAATGGAATGAAAGAAAAGTGGGTGGAAAACAAGAAAATTAGCAAATATGCAGCACTTAACTATATACCAGGCACTGTACTAGATATCTTCACATAAATGATTTCACTTAACAGGATATTAACATTGCTTAAATAACAGAAAAATACAATTTTCTACCCAATTTTGATAAAATTAGTCCTGAGAGGGAAAGTAACATGTAAGCAGAGTAACCTTACTTGTTGTTCTTCCCTTATTTGTACCATTTTAATGTGCTTCTTCTATTAATCTTTGACAAGCCATGAAATTTTATATTTTCACCATGACCAACCCATGAAATTTACCAACTTTGCCCATGATTCATACCAGGTCATAGTTATAATGTCTGCTATGCATTTTAGCTAAATAAGCATCGAAACTTCTCCCTTTGGACAGAATGAAAAATCTGCCTATAATTAAAGCAGAAATTGTTAACTACAAGCAGTTAAAGTTTACAGCACTGTTTGACAGCTGCAAAGATAAGCCAGTAAAAGCCTGAGATGCTGTGACTACCTGTACTTCCCACACATTTGAACAATAGTATGATATCTTTTAGCATCATAAAATCAATCTCAGATTAGGTAATGAAATATGCACCAGCCTTTTCCCAGAACCTCTGACAAATCACACACAATCCTAAATCTTCATAAATCACGATTAAAGACAAGTATATCATCACCAACACATATATCTTCCCAAGCCTGACCCAGAGACTAATGAGAAAAGGCCTAGACTATCTCATCTGATTAATTAATTCAAAATGTCTGCTGTTATTCAAATGTGAGGCTGGTATTATTTGAATAACACTTGACAGCAGCGCCTGAAGATATCATTTCTGATTTGTGAAGTCGCTGCTGCATAACTGATGATAGTTTATGAAAATGTTCCAATGAAGCTGCTTTTCTTGGCACAACCGTGAAAGATTTGCCAAAGAGGTGGTTCTTTTTTTTTTGTCAGTAGTTGATGTTGCTAATGTTGTCAAATATTTCCAAAATGCATAGTCTCTGGAGTCTTTTTTCCTTAAATATTGCCACAATAGCTGCTTTTCTACCTTCCAAGTTTGATTTGTCTGAACACAAAATTGCTTCACATGAGCCCTTTCTCCTTTTTAAGCATCTAAACAGCACCTTCCCAGAATTTACCGAGTCCCTCCAACTAGCTTTTTTTTTTTTTTTTTAACAAAAATGGATTTTAACACTGATTGGACTGAGTAACAGCAAACCTGACTTTGGGAGATTTCTTTTCCACACTGAATAGTATTCCTTCCTTACAGAATGTTAGAAGGAAAATCAGAAAATACCTTAAGGTAATATAGTAAGTTTTTTTTCATTGAAAACAAAAAGGTAGACTTTTAAAAACCTAAATACTGTTTGACCCTTCAAAAATATAGTTCTGCAGTGAAAATATAATTAATGGGGCTAAGAGAACATCAAAATCAACATTATTTATGTTTTAATCCACATTTTACCTTGGCTATCTTTTAATAGTTCATACTACACAGGCAATATCCAGGCATACCATTGGTAGATTCTCCAATTTTCAGGCCTTAGGGTTATTTCTGAGTTCAAATCCACCTTCTCTCCTATTCTATTAAAGAAAATGAAGACTCCTCAGAGATAATATTACTTTGCAATGTGCATTTCCCTACCTTTCAAATTTCTTAGTGCCCTGACACTTAAAGTCAACTTGCTCCTAGAAGCTGTCTCAATTAACAGGTTCCCTCTATTTTCTCTTCTATACATTTCATCTTTCTATACTATGAAAGTAACATTAATGCTTAACCTATATGATGGCAATAAGCACAAACTGTACCATTTTGCGGAGAAGGCAATGGCAACCCACTCCAGTACTCTTGCCTAGAAAATACCATGGGTGGAGGAGCCTGGTGGCCTGCAGTCCATGGGGTCGCGAAGAGTTGGACACGACTGAGCGACTTCACTTTCACTTTTCACTTTCATGCATTGGAGAAGGAAATGGCAACCCACTCCAGTGTTCTTGCCTGGAGAATCCCAGGAATGGGGGAGCCTGGTGGGCTGCTGTCTATGGGATCACAAAGAGTCGGACACGACTGAAGCGACTTAGCAGCAGCAGCAGTACCATTTTGATTAAACAGGCCATTTCTACTTCTAAAAACACAGTTAGTTAAATATTAAAGCTGAACAAGACCTCAGAAATCACCTAGTTCACTCTCATATTCTGTTAATAATCACTCTGTGATTTGCTCAGGAACCCCAGAAAACTTAGGCTAGGTCTGTGTAGAAAACTGCGATTCAACCAACACGCATCTATTGACCTATCCCTTTTGCTCTTATGTGCGCAGTCGAGACTGAATATAGGGTCCCCTTTCTCATGACGAAAACTATCTTACCTTTGAAGAATATTCAAGAGAACATCATACTTTTATAGGCATTTAATAAATACTCCCAGAGGACCATGATAATGACTTAAGGATGTATTCTGCTGCTTTCAGGAGCAGCAAACTAAAAACCTATTTTTTTTCACATAATCTTTCCATACAGATATTTTAGGTGAAGATAAAATAACTGACTTCCGGTAAGTTGTATTTTATCTGTGGTTCACTTTATATTGACTTACAATTCTCAAAAGGTGGCTCATGAACCCCTGCAATTTCCTAAAAGCCTTTCAGCGGCTCACAAATGCAAAATCATTTCAACAGTACTAAGAGATTACTGTCCCTTTTCACTATGTTGACATTTGCAGTGATGCAAGGTGGAACCAAACTGTACCAGCTGTCACTGTATTCTTGACCACTAGGCACTGTAGTTTAAAAAAAAAAGTTTCACTTCAGAATGTCCTTGATGAAACAATAAAAATTATTAATTATACTTGAAGTACATATTTTTTAATATTCTGTGTGATAAAATAGAAATTACACTTACAGCACTTCTGCTGCATACTATGTATGAAGAAAAGCACCTGTACAACTGAGTTGCAAGCTGAACCAGTTTCTTGCAAAAAGAAAAAAGGATAGAAAAACTATGGTTTTTTCAACTTAGATATTTGGCAGACCTTTTTTGGAAAATAAAGTAACTAAACCTGTTACCTCAAGGAAAACTACAGTTTTGGCGCCAATTATAAAATTTAAAATTTGGTGGAAAAAAATTAGAATTTTGAGATATTTGTGTCACCACTGTGAATGTAACAGCTTACAAGTACTTAAAAAACTTTTCTGAGTTTGGTGGAAATATTAATAAATGGAAATTTTTATTACATTTGATTGGACTGTATAGTGAGATGTGTTAACATTTAAGTGTAAGATATGTATAACTCAGTGAACCAATAATTTTCAAATGACCAGGAGAAGACTTTTGAGAGTCCCCTGGACAGCAGGGAGATCAAACCAGTCAATCCTAAAGGAAATCAACCCTGAATATTTATTGGAAGGACTGATGCTGAAGCTGAAGCTCCAACTCTTCGGCCACACGATACAAAGAGCTGACTCACTGGAAAAGAACCTGATGCTGGGAAAGGAGCAGCTGAGGGCAGGAGGAGAAGAAGGTGACAGAGAATGAGACGCTTGGATGGCATCACTGACTCAATGGATATGAGTTTGAGCAAACTCAGGGGGATACTGAAGGACAGGGAAGTCTGGTTTGCTGCAGTACATGGGGTTGCAGAGTTAGACACGACTTAGCAACTGAACATCAACAAGATACACTGCTGCAAAATCATACATGGGTAGCAGAACCATTCAAAGTACAAACTAGACCAAAAGATTTTAGTGAAACAGAACAGAATAGAAAAGTTTATTAACATGTCTTCAGAATCTACATTTGAAATAACTTGTAAGAAACTACCACTTGTTTTATTTTAAACACTATTTCTACTATGACTACCATTTGTGAGTGTGTGTGTGTGTATATGTATGCGCATGCCCGCGTTCAGTTGCTTCAGTTGCAACCAACTCTCTGCAGTCCTATGGAATGTAGCCCGCCAGGCTCCTCTGTCCATAGGGTTCTCCAGGCAAGAATACTGGAGTGGATTGCCATACCCTTCTCCAGGGGATCATCCCCACCCAGGGATCAAATCAGGGTCTCCTGCATCTTCTACATTGCAGGCATATACTTTACTGTTGAGCCACTGGGGAAGCCCATGACTACCATTTACTGAATGTGTATTAAGCATATCAATAGTGTACTAAGAAAAAAAAAATAAACTACCATTTGTCAAGTTTTGGTGTAGTATCAAAAAGAATACCCATAATGATCTGACCAGGCTACTAAAATACTCTTCCCTTTTCCAATTATCTGCATGAGGTCAGATACTTCTTCATATATATCAACCATATGACAACAGACTAGATCAGAAGCAGATACGGGAATCAAGTTATCTTCTATTAATCCTGACACTGAAGAGATTTACAAAAATGTGAAATAAAACCATCTTTCTCACCATTTTCATTTGTTTAGGAAAATGCTCTTCAGGATAACATGGGAAGAGTTGATAAGTATAAAAATGCTATTCAACCATATGATATCACTTATATGTGGAATCTACAAAAATGAACTTATTTACAAAGCAGAAACGTACTCAACACACATAGAAAACAAACTTTTGATTACCAAAGAGAACGGAGGTGGAAGAAGGATAAAATAGGAGTTTCAGCTTAGCAGATACAAACTACTATGTATAAAATCGATAAATAAGGTCCTGCTTACAACACAGGTAACTAACTGTATTCAATATCCTATAATAAACCACAACAAAAAAGAACATTAAGAAGAATGTGTATGTGTGTGTGCTCAGTCATGTCTAATTCTTTGTACCCCATAAACTGTAGCCCACCAGGCTCCTCTGCCCATGGAATTTTCCAGGCAAGGATACTGGACGCGGTTGCCATTTCCTACTCCAGGGGATCTTCCCAACGCAGGGATCGAACCTACATCTCTTGCATCTCCTGAATTGGCAGGCAGATTCTTTACCACTATCACCACCTGGGAAGTATATGTATGCATGTATGCTAAGGGCTTCCCTGGCAGCTCAGCTGGTAAAGAATCTGCCTGCAATGCAGGAGACACTGGTTCGATCCCTGGGTCAGGAAGATTCCCTGGAGAAGGAATAGGCTACCCACTCCAGTATTCTCGGGCTTCACTGGTGGCTCAGTGGTGGCTCAGCTGGTAAAGAATCCACCTACAATGTGGGAGACCTGGGTTGGGAAGATACCCTGGAGAAGGGAACGACTACTCACTCCAGTATTCTGGCCTGGAGAATTCCATGGACTGTATAGTCTACAGGGTCGCAGAGAGTCGGACACAACTGAGTGACTTTCTCTTTCACTCACTGATGTATGTATACCTGAATCGCACAAGACCAGGAGCTGACTGTGGCTCAGATCATGAACTCCTTATTGCCAAATTCAGATTTAAATTGAAGAAAGTAGGGAAAACCACTAGACATTCAGGTATGACCTAAATCAAATCCCTTACGAATATACAGTGGAACTGAGAAATAGATTTAAGGGACTAGATCTGATAAACAGAGTGTCTAATGAACGATGGACAGAGGTTCGTGACTTTGTACAGGAGACAGGAATGAAGACCATCTCCAAGAAAAAGGAATGCAAAGAAGCAAAATGGCTGTCTGAGGAGGTCTTACAAATAGCTGTGAAAAGAAGAGAAGTGAAAAGCAGAGGAGAAAATGAAAGATATACCCATCTGAATGCAGAGTTCCAAAGAATAGCAAGGAGAGATAAGAAAGCCTTCCTCAGTGATCAGTGCAAAGAAATAGAGGAAAACAATAGAATGGGAAAGACTAGAGATCTCTTCAAGAAAATTAGAGATACCAAGGGAACATTTCATGCAAAAATGGGCTCAATAAAGGACAGAAATGGTATGGACCTAAGAGAAGCAGAAGATTTTAAGAAGAGGTAGCAAGAATACACGGAGGAACTATACAAATGGGATCTTCAAGACCCAGATGATCACGATGGTGTGATCACTCCCCTAGAGCCAGACATCCTGGAATGTGAAGTCAAGTGGGCCTTAGAAAGCATCACTACAAAGCTAGTGGAGGTGATGGAATTCCAGTGGAGCTGTTTCAAATCCTAAAAGATGATGCTGTGAAAGTGCTGCACTCAATATGCCAGCACATTTGGAAAACTCAGCAGTGGCCACAGGACTGGAAAAGGTCAGTTTCATTCCAATCCCTAAGATAGGCAATGGCAAAGAATGCTCAAACTACTGAACAATTGCACTCATCTCACACACTAGTAAAGTAATGCTCAAAATTCTCCAAGCCGGGCTTCAGCAATACATGAACCATGAACTTCCAGATGTTCCAGGTGGTTTTAGAAAAGGCAGAGGAACCAGAGATCAAATTGCCAGCATCTGCTGGATCATCAAAATAGCAAGAGAGTTCCATAAAAACATCTATTTCTGCTTTATTGACTACGCCAAAGCCTTTGACTGTGTACATCACAATAAACTGTGGAAAATTCTGAAAGAGATGGGAATACCAGACCACCTGACCTGCCTCTTGAGAAACCTGTATGCAGGTCAGGAAGCAACAGTTAGAACTGGACATGGAACAACAGACTGGTTCCAAATAGGAAAAGGAGTACATCAAAGCTGTATATTGTCACCCTGCTCATTTAACTTATATGCAGAGTACATCATGAGAAACACTGGGCTAGATGAAGCACAAGCTGGAATCAAGAATGCTGGGAGAAATATCAATAACCTCAGATAGGCAGATGACACCACTCTTATGGCAGAAAGTGAAAAACTAAAGAGCCTCTGATGAAAGTGAAAGAGGAGAGTGAAAAAGTTGGCTTAAAGCTCAGAAAAACTAAGATTATGGCATTCGGTCCCATCACCTTCATGGCAAATAGGTGGGGAAACAGAGGAAATAGTGGCAGACTTTATTTTGGGCGGCTCCAAAATCACTGGCAGATGGTAACTGCAGCCATGAATTAAAACTCTTGCTCCTTGAAAGAAAAGCTGTGACCAACCTAGACAGCATATTAAAAAGCAGAGACATTAGTTTCTCAGCAAGGGTCCATCTAGTCAAGGCTCTGGTTTTTCCAGTAGTCATATATGGACGTGAGAGTTGGACTATAAAGAAAGCTGAGTGCCAAAGAATTGATGCTTTTGAACTGTGGTGTTGGAAAAGACTCTTTTTTTTTTTTTTTAATTTCATAGCATATATACTTTATTGAAGTATAGTTGACTTACAATGTTTCAGGTACATAGCCAGGTAATTCAGTTACACATATACACATATATTATTTTGAGAGTCCCTTGGACTGCAAGGAGATCCAACCAGCCTATCCTAAAGGAGATCAGTCCTGAGTGTTCACTGGAAGGACTGATGTTGAAGCAGAAACTCCAATACTCTGGCCACCTGATGTGAAGAGCTGACCCATTTGAAAAGACCCTGATGTTGGGAAAGATTGAAGATGGGAGAAAAAGGGGACAACAGAGGATGAGATGGTTGGATGACATCACCGACCAATAGACATGCATTTGAGTAAACTCCAGGAGTTAGTGATGGACAGGGAGGCCTGGTGTGCTGCAGTCCATGGGGTTGCAAAGGTTGGACGTGACCAAGTGACTGAACTGAACTGAACTGATACCAGAAATTAACACAACATTGTAAATCAAACATCCTTCAATAAAATTTTTTAAATGCTATTTATGTTAACACAAGTTTATGCTTTGTACATTAATTTAATAATCTTAAATTTTATCTCAATTTCTACAATGATATATATTGATAGACATTAAATCCATAGAAACAAAACTTCTGTTAAGAGTATAAGAAGGATCCAAGATCAAAAAGTTTGAGAATCACTGACATAGATATTTTCTTCAAAGTCTTCATATAGGAAAGTTTAATATATTAAATGCAGTTTCCTACTCAAGAGCAGGTACTTTATTTATTTATTATAAGAACTGTATGTATTTCAGAGAAATTTCAGCATGTGATAAAATCTGAATGCCTATAAAGCACCAGGGAGCTAAAGAGTTACCAATAAAGACAAATTCCCTGCCCTACAAGGTGCTCTTATCCTACCTAGGTTGTAAACCAATGCAAGTCAACATATACTAATTGCCAAGTAAGTCCTTCAACAACTCATGTCAGCTTTCCTTCTTTTTCTTCCCTGTCCTTTTTTTCTAGATCTACCAGAGCCTGTATCTAATCGCTAGCTAGCTCCTCCCTTTAATGCAGTTACTTTATTCCATTTTCCAAATTTTTTCCCTTGAATACAGCCAAACATTCACTAGACTCAGAAACTAATTATACCCTGAGTAGTCTGTAGAACCATCAGTCGTTCAGTAGCGTGCGACTCTTTGTGACTCTATGATTATAGCCCACCAGGCACCTCTGTCCATGAGGATTCTCCAGGCAAGAATACTGGAGTGGGTTGCCATGCCCGCCTCCAGTCCCAACCCAGGGATAGAACACAGGTCTCCTGCATTGCAGAGGGATTCTTTGCCGTCTATATTTACAAAAACTGTTTTTTAAAAAACCTACCTCTACAAAAGCAGTTCTTAAACTTAAAACCATGGTCTCCAACTTTCACAGTGTCTATAAACTCCATGAAATTGTATTCAAACATCTAGGAAATGGGTAGCAGATCTATTGTTTTCATCATATTCATTGACTGCCCTATAGCCTTCTGGAGTACCACAAGTGTAGACACTTGTGAAAGGCAGTTATGAACAGACATTAATTATTCAATGGAGGAAATTACAGATATTTGAATCATAGACTTTTTAAGAATAAGGACAAGATAGGAATAACATTTTCATCAAATGGTTGTAAGTTTTCCATGTCTTAATGATTTTATGAAACAAAATATTTGGCAGTTTTTTACAAATGAGATTTAGATATACACCTCAGCTACAGAGCCTCAGCTACATACACCTCAGCTACTATCTAACTCACCACTTATTTCACCAAATTCACTAGTCACCTGAAATAGTCTTTTGGTAGAAAGGAGAAAACCCATGACAAAATTACTTTCCAATGGCCTTTCACTACAAAATATTCAGGGTTTTATTTTTTAACTATTTCCAACTGTTCTGAAGGTTACAGTCAACAAAGCACATGAATACCAAAAATGATTTCTCAGATTTTTCCACCTGATGAGCAGCAACAGATCAGTGACTGATTTAAAACAGGAAGTAAATAGCTCAAAACTGAGTAGTGCAGATAAGTTACAGAATTAAAACTAGGTCCAAAAGGACAAAAAACTATCACAATTAAGTCAATGACACTTTACTATAATCAGTGTTCGCCCATCATGCTAAATTAAAAACTAGCACTCAATTTCAAAAATTCATATTCATGGTACTTTTTAAATTTAACTAATCTTAAGTTAATTGCTATACTAGTCAAAGACAGAGCTGGAGAAGGCAATGGCAACCCACTCCAGTCCTCTTGCCTGGAAAACACCATGGACAGAGGAGCCTGGTAGGCTGCAGTCCATGGGGTCTCTAGGAGTAGGACACGACTGAGATACTTCACTTTCACTTTTCACTTTCATGCAATGGAGAAGGAAATGGCAACACACTCCAGTGTTCTTGCCTGGAGGATCCAGGAACGGGGGAGCCTGGTGGGCTGCCGTCTATGGGTCGCACAGAGTCGGACACGACCTAAGCGACTTAGCAGCAGCAGCAAATACAGAGCTTCCAAGGTGGCACAGGGGTAAAGAATCCGCCACCAGTGCAGATTGGCAGGTTCAATCCCTAGGTCAGGAAGATCCCCTGGAGAAGTAAATGGCAACCCATTCCAGTCTTCTTGCCTGGGAAATCTGACAGAGGAGTCTGGTGGGCCACAGGCCACAGAGTCGCCAAAGAGTTGGACACAACTGAGCACACACACAGTCAAATACATATGACCAATCTGTCACCTTTGAAGATAATTATTTATTATTAACTTAAACAAGGATTTCTGTACCTTATAGATACAAAATTCAGTTACAAAAACTGTACAGTCTAAAATGAATATAAATCAATCATTATAACAGAAGAACTTATCTTGAGAGTCAAAATGAAACAAATATTTCTGTGTCAGCAAAACATCCCTTTGTCAAAATCTACTAAGATTTCACTATAATGTACTAAAACAAATGTGTATATTTAAAACTGAATCTTCAACGCAAATGGAAAATGAACACTTGACTGGTATGAATTTATAACAATTTAGTACAAGCACTTTGGGAAGTAACTAGACATTTATCTAGCAAAGTAAATAATGAACATACCCTATGACTCCTTTCAATTCCACTCTGCTCATTACCTCTCAGTTAATTGACAAATCACTCAACTGGTCATCTATACAGACATCCTTGTTTTCTCCCTTCACTACCACATTCATTTCAACATACCTGCATTGAGAGTTTCCTGCTACATGCTAGCGAGACACAACAGACTGAACAAAACACAGTATCTCTGCCCTCACAGAGTTCCAAATTTACTGAAGCAACACAAAATTAATAATTAAAATAACAAATGTCTTAAGCCATATGTAAGAAGGGAAAAAAACAGAACGCTATTACAGAGCCACATACAAATAAAGCGGGCTAACACAGAACTTTGGGGACGATTTAAAACATTTCCTGAAGAAAGAAACTCTGGCTAAGATCTTAAGGATACATTAAGAGGAAGTCAACCAAAGAAGAAGAGACACAAAAAATTCTAATCTACCATTTAACCTTCTTTTTCTCTGCGTTCAGTTTTAGTAAAACCATTCATTCCCTTTTCTTTAATTCCCCACCACTTTACCCATTATAACAATACACCATCATCATTACTGACTTGCAAAGTCTAGTCACCAGTTATATTCCTTTCAAGTTTTCCAAAGTGGAACTATGCAAAAACAAACACACACACATCTGATTTCATGTCATCTCTTCCTTACACCCATCAGTAACTGCTCAAAATACAAAATATAAGATGCCTACCTCACCCACACAGATTAAAGCCTCCTTGATGTGATCCCTGACAGTTCATTTCTCCTTGCCTCTTCCTCACTTCCTTACTTGATGGAATCAGCTTGTATTCATCCACTAAATACACTATCTAATAAATATCACTCTAATGCTTCACTGCCAGCATTTTGCTTGTGTATCTATGATACCATTATTCACTGGCATATAGTGCAGCCTCCATGCATCTGTCTTAAGGATATAAATGAAAAAATCAAGTAACAAGCAATACTGCATTTTCACAGCACGTTTGTAATATACAGACGCCACATTAGGGTTACTGTTATAAATACTTACTCTAATTATCACTAACAACCTGGAGAGCTAGGCATCAGCGCCCTCAAATTAGGGGAAAGACCACTAAGTCACAGGAAAAAATTAGGTCGTACGAAAGCAATTAAGTGATCAGTCTTAGAAGTAGGCAGTCAGATCTGTTGGATTCCAAACCAGTACTGCCTGTATATAGCTCACACTGCCTTCCTGTTATCTTAAGCGACTGTATCTCTCCAAATCAATCAATGCATCTTCTTATTTATAAACTACCTACCCCAAGTGCCTGCTATGCTCAGTTCATTTCTGACTGACTTTGAGACCCCTACGGACGCTTGCCTGCCAGGTTCCTCTGTCCATGGGATTTCCGGGTTAAGGAATACTGAATTGAGTTGCCATTTCCGTCCTCCAGGGGGCATCTTCCTGACCCAGGGAATCAAACTGAATCCTCTGCACCTCTTGCATAGCCAGAGTTGGGATTCCTTACCACTGTTGGCCACCTGGGAAAGCCCCACCTACCCTCAAAGTGAACAATCAATTTAGAACTGTCTACTTCTAGTTTAAGATGTGCCAAATGCTTGCCTTAGGAGTTACTAACTCTGTTCCCAAAACACCACCGAGGTGAAAAGAACTAATACATTATTAATAATCCCAATTATTTCAATTTAAAAAGTATCTGTCAATCATCCATCTAAAATAAGTAAATTTTATTTGAATTACACAAGGTTGAAATTCTTCATGTAATATGCATTTTAGTTTCCTTGAGAGTGAATATGAAAACCATAAACAATTTATCCACAAATATGTAACTTGCCCTCAGGAACGGGCAGATTGTACAAGAACGATCCACTTTTGCATTTAGATGTGTACATGCTTTATATCACTGATGAGGTTAATTTGATTTCTGCTGATCTTCCACCTAACTTTGCCTATAACACAATTGTATCAAAGCAGACACAGCATGAACTCAGTATCACAACTATGGGCCTCCCTATTTATCCAGTCCTGCTCCCACATTTTGCATTCCCTGCTCCCCGCCACTTGCACTCCTCTCTGGTAACCCACTCCAATATTCTTGCTGGCAGCAATCCATGACTGATTAAGCCTGATCAGGCTCTCTTTCCATGCGGGTCGCCAAGAACTGGAACAACTTAGCGACTAACAACCTACACACACTGAAAAATAAATATCGTCTCCAAGGAGTTAAACGCTCAGGGAAAATTCAAACTATTAAATTAAAAAAAGTAAGCATCTAAAAAAGTTTAACATTAAATTCGAATGATAAAGAAAGGGGTGCGAACAAACGAAATTAGCAAATATAGCGCCACGTTAACTATATACCAACGCCACTGCTACTAGAACATATCACATATGATTTCCTAAGATATAACATGCTTAAATAAATAAACAATACAATTCTACCCATTGAAAAAAGTTCACTGAGAGGGAATAGTACATGTAGAGAGTAACCTACCTTTTTTCTTTATTTGTACCATTTTAAATGTGCTTCTTCTTACATCTTTGACAAGCCATAGAAATTTTATATTTCACCCATGAACCTGAAATTTACCAACTCTTTGCCATTCTAAGGTCATAGTATAATGTGCTGCTAGCAATTTTAGCCAATAACCATAGAACTCTCCTTGGAAGATAAAATCTGCCTATATTAAAGCAGAATACTACACATTAAATTTCAGCACGCTTTGACAGCCTGCAAAGATAAGCAGTAACCGAGATGCCTGGACTACCGTAATCCACCTTTGAAATAGTATGCTATCTTTTGCATCATAAAATCAACGATACGGTAATGAATAATTGCACAGCCTTTTCCCAGAACCTCTGACCAAATTCACACACAATCCTAAATCTTTCAGTAAATCGACGATTAAGACAGTTTTTCACCCAACACTTATCTTTCCCAAGCCTGACCCAGGAGACTAATGCAGAAAAGGCCTAGACTATCTCATTCTGATCTAATTTATTCAAAAATGTCTGCTGTTATTCAAATGTTTCGAGGCTACGGTATTATCTTGAATCAACACTTGCACAGCAGCGCCTGAAGATATCCATTTCTGATTTGTGAACAGCTCGCTGCTGCATAACTTGATGATAGTTTATGGAAAATGCTTCCAATGAAGCTGCTTTTAACTTGGCTACAACCGTGACAAGCATTTTGCCAAAAGAGCGTGGTTCTTTTTTTTTGTCAGTAGTTGATGTTGCTAATGTTGTCATTATTATTCCAAAATGCATAGTCTCTGCCGAGTCTTTTTCCTTAAATATTTGCACAATAGCCTGCCTTTTCTACCTTCCAAGTTTGATTTGTCTGAACACCAAATTGCTTCACATGAGCCCTTTTCCTTTTTAAGCATCTAAACAGCACCTTCCCAGATATTTACCGAGTCCACTCCAATCTAGCTTTTTTTTTTTTATTTTTAACAAAAATGGATTTTAACACTGATGGACTGAGTAACAGCAAACCATGAACTTTGGGAGATTTTTTTCCACACTGAATAGTATCCTTCCTTACAGAATTGTGGAAGGCAAAATTCAGAAAATACCTTAAGGTAATACTAGTAGTTTTTTTCATTGAAAACAAAAGGTATAGACTTTTAAAAACCTAAATTACTGTTTGACCCTTCAAAAATATAGTTCCTGACCCAGTTGAAAAATATAATTTAATGGTGGCTAAGAGAACATTCAAAATCAACATTATTTTGTTTTTAATCCACCTTTTACCCTGGCTATCCTTTTAATAAGTTCATTACTACACAGCGCCAATATCCAGGCCATTACCATTGGTAAGATTCGTCCCAATTTTCAGGGCGCCTTTAGGTTATTTCTGAGTTCAAATCCACCTTCTCTCCTATTCTATTAATAAGAAATTGAGACTCCTCAGAGATTAATATTACTTTGCAATGCTGCATTTCCTACCTTTCAAATTTCTTAGGCCCTGACCTTATAAAGTCAACTATGCTCTGAGAAGCTGATTCAATTAACAGGTTCCCTCATTTTCTGCTTCTATTACATTTTCAATCTTTCAATATTTACTATTGAACAGTAACATAATGCTAACCTATTATGATGCGCAATAAGCCACAAACTTGCTACCATATTTGCTGGGAGAGGCAATGGCAACCCACTTCCAGTATCTTGCCTAGGAATAACATGCGAGACTCGCGTCTCACCATGGGTGCAGGAGAGTGTGTTGCAGCCCATACTGGGGGGCGAGAGGTTTGTCGGACTGCAAACTGAGCACTTCACTTCACTTTTTCACTTTCATTGCATTTGAGAGAAGGAAATGGCAACCCACTCCAGTGTTCTTGCCTGGAGAATCCCAGGAATGGGGGAAAGCCTGGTGGCTGCTGTCTATGACGATCAACAAAGAGTCGGACACGACTAAGCGACTTAGCAGCAGCCCAGCAGTCACCATTTTTGATTAAACAAGCGCCATTTCTACTTCTAAAAAACACAGTTAGTTAAATATTAAAGCTGAACAAGATACTCAGAAATCACCTAGTTCACTCTCATATTCTGTTAATTAATCACTCTGTGATTTGCTCAGGAACCCCAGAAAACCTTAGGCTAGGTCTGTGTAGAAACTTGCGATTCAACACACACGCAGTCTATTTGACCTATCCTTTTGCTCTTATGTGCGCGCGAGACTGAATATTAGTGGTCCCCTTCTCATGACGAAAAACTATCTTACCTTTTGCAAGAATATCTCATAGAACATCATCATACTTTTATAGGCATTTAATAAATAACTCCCAGAGGACCATGATAAATGACTTAAGGATGATATTCTGCTGCTTTCAGGAAGCGAGCCAAAACTAAAAACCTATTTTTTTTTCACATAATCTTTCCATACAGATATTTTAGCTGAAGTAAAAATAACTGAACTTCAGGTAAGTCTGTTATTTTATCTTGTGTTCACTTTATATTGACTTACAATTCTCAAAAGGTGAGCTTCATGAAACCTGCAATTTTCCTAAAAGCCTTTCAGCGGCCTCACAAAATGCAAAATCATTTCAACAGTACTTAGAGATTACTGTCCCATATCTTACACTATGTGGACATTTGCAGTATGCAAGTGCAAACCAAACTTGCTACCAGCTGTCACTGTATTCTTGACCACTAGGCACTGTAGTTTAAAAAAAAGTTTCACTTCAGAATGTCCTTGATGAAAACAATAAAAATTATTTAATTATACTTGAAGTAATTATTTTTAATATCTGTGTGATAAAATAGCAAATTACACTCTACAGCACTTCTGCTTGCATCACTATTGTATGAAGCAAAAGCACCTGTACACTGAGTTGGCAAGCCTGAAACCAGTTTCTTGCAAAAAGAAAAAAAGCGATTAGAAAGAACTTATGGTTTTTTCAACTTAGATATTTGGCAGACCTTTTTTGGAAATAAAGTGACACTAAACCTGTTAACCTCAAGGAAAACTACAGTTTTTGGCGCCAATTTATAAGAATTTAAATAATTGGTGGAAAAAATTTAGAATTTTGGATAAATTTGTTGTCCCACTGTGAATGGTTAACACTTACAGTACCTTAAAAACTTTTCTGAGTTTGGTGCGAAATATTTAATAATGGAAATTTTATTACATTTGATGGGACTGTATAGTGAGATGTTTAACATTTAAAGTGTAACGATATGCTATAACTCATTGTGAACCAATAATTCAAGATGACTCAGGAGAAGACTTTTTGGCAGCAGGCAGTCCCCTGGCACGCAGGAGAGTCAAACCAGTCCAATCCTAAAAGGAAATCAACCTCTGAATATCCTTATTGGAAGGACTGTATGCTTGAAGCTCTGAAGCTCCCAACTCTTCGGCCACACGATACAAAGAGCTGGACTCACTGGAAAAAGACCTGATGCTGGCGAAAGAGCAGCTGAGGGGCAGGAGGAGTAAAACGTGTACAGAGAATGGAGACGCTTGGATGGCATCACTGACTCAATATGGATTGAGTTGAGCAAACTCAGCGGGATACTGAAGGACAGGGAAGTCTGGTTGCTGCAGTAACATGGGTTGCAGAGTTAGACACGACTTAGCAACTGAATCGATCAACAAGATACTACTTGCTGCAAAAATCATACAGGCTAGCAGAACCATTCAAAGCTACAACTAGACAAAGCATTTAGTTTAGAAACAGAACGAATAGAAAGTTTGATTAACATGTGCTCTCAGAATCTACATTTTGAATATAACTTGTAGAAACTGACCACTTGTTATTATTTTACAAACACTATTTTCTACTATGACTAGCATTTGTGATGGTGTGTGTGTGTGTATATGTCATGCGCATGCCGCGGTTCTAGTTGCTTCAGTTGCAACCAACTCTCTGCAAGTCCTAATGGAATGTAGCCCGCCAGGCCTCTCTCTGTCCATAGGGTTCTCCAGGCAAGCAATACTGGAAGTGGATTCGCCATACCCTTACTCAGGGCGATCATACCCCTACCCAGGGATCAAATCAGGTCTCCTGCATCTTCTACATTGCAGGCATATCTTACTGTTGAGCCACTTGGGGGAAGCCATGACACCATTTACTGAATGATGTATTTACAGCTATTTCAATAGTCCGTAAACTAATGAAAAAAAAAATAAACTACATTTGTCAAGTTTTGGACTTGTAGTATACAAAAAGAATACCCATAATGATTCTGACGCGCTACTAAAATACTATTCCCTTTTCAATTATCTGCATTGATGGTCATGATATCATTCTTTTCAAATATCAACCATATGACAAACAGACTTAGATCAGAAGCAGATACGGGAATCATTATCTTCTATTATCCCTCGACACTGAAGACGATTTACAAAAATGCGAAATAAAACCATCTTTTCTCACCATTTTCATTTGTTTAACGCGAAAATGCTCTTCAGGATAACATGGGAAGAAGTTGATAAGTAATAAAAAATGTTATTCACCATATGATTATCACTTATCATGTGGAATCTACAAAAATGAAGCTTTCATTTACAAAGCAGAAACGTACTCAAACACATAGAAAACAAACATTTGATTTACCAAGAGAACGCGTAGGGTGGAAAGAAAGGATAACAATAGGAGTTTTCAAAGCTTAGCAGATTACAAACTACTATGTATAAAATCGATAAATAACGGGTCGCTGCTTTACAACACAGGTAATAAACTGTATATTCAATTATCCTATTAAATAAACCACAACAAAAAAGAACATTAAGAATGAATGTTGTATGTTGTGTGGGCTCAGTCAATGTCTAATTCTTTGATACCCCATAGAACTGTAGCCACCAGGCTCCTTCCGCCCATGTGCAATTTCCAGGCAAGCGATACTGACCCGCGGGTTGCATTTCCCCATACTCCAGGCGGTTTCCCAACGCAGAGATCCGCAACCTACACTCTCTGATTCCGACATTGCGCAGGGACCAGATTCTTTACCACTATCACCACTGGGAAGTATATGTATGCATGTATGCTAAGCGGTTCCCTGGCAGCTGCAGCTGGTAAAAGATCTCGCCTGCAATGCACGGAGGACACTGGTTCGATCCCTGGGATCAGGAAGATTTCCCTGAGAGAAGGGATAGGCTACCCACTCCAGTATTCTCGGGCTTGCACTTGGATGGCTCGTGGTGGCTCAGCTAGACATAAAGATCACCTACAATGTGGCGAGCCTTGGGGTTTGAGCGAAAGATCCTGGAGAGGGAACGACTACTCACTTCCAGTATTCTGGTCCCTGGGAATTCCATGGACTGTTATAGATCTACAGGGTCGCAGAGAGTCAGGACAACAACTGGTGACTTTCTCTTTCACTCACTGATGTATGTATTACCTGAATACGCACAAGACCAGGCAGCTGTATCTGGGCTCAGGATTCATGAACTCCTTATTGCCAAATTCAGATTTAATTGAGAAAGTAGGTGGAAAACCACTAGACATTCAGGTTATGAACCTAAATTCAAATCCCTTACGAAATACGTGGAACTGAGAAATAGATTAAGTGGACTAGACTATTGATAAAGCAAGTGTCTAATGAACGATGGACAGAAAGAAGTTCGTGACTTTGTACAGGAGACAGGAATGAAGACCATCTCCAAGAAA
Source organism: Capra hircus (assembly GCF_001704415.2). Taxonomy (NCBI): domain Eukaryota; kingdom Metazoa; phylum Chordata; class Mammalia; order Artiodactyla; family Bovidae; genus Capra; species Capra hircus. The sequence goes on along the minus strand of NC_030818.1, from coordinate 96,093,646 downwards.
AAGGAATGCAAAGTAAGCAAAATGGCTGTCTGAGGCAGGTCTTACAAATGCCTGTGAAAGAAGAGAAGTGAAAGCAGAGGAGAATATGAAGACTATACCATCTGAATGCGTAGAGTTCCAAAGAATGCAAGGAGAGATTAGAAAGCCTTACACCTAGCAGTGTATCATGTGCAGAAATAGAGGAAAACAATTAGAATGGGAAAGACTAGAGATCTCTTCAAGGAAATTTAGAGATACAAGGACACATTTCATTGCAAAATGGGCTCAAAAAGGACAGATAAATGGTATGGACCTAAGAGAAGCAGAAAGTTTTAAGAAGAGGTAGCAAGAATACACGGAAGGAACATAACAAAATGGCGATCTCAAGACCCAGAAATGATCACGATGGTGGCTGATCACTCCCCTATAGAGCAGACATCCTGGGGAATGTGAAGTCAAGTGGCCTTAAGAAGAGCATCAACTACAAAGTAGTGGTAGGTGATTGGAAATTCAGTGGATGCTGATTTCAAATCCTAAAAGATTGATGCTGTGAAGGTGCTGCACTCAATTATGCAGCACATTTGAAAAACTCAGCAAGTCGGCCACAGGACTGAAAAGGTCAGTTTCATTCCAATCCCTAAGGATAGGCAATGGCAAAAGAATGCTCAAACTATTGAACATTGCACTCATCTCACACAACTAGTAAAGTAATGCTTCAAAATATTCTCCAAGCCGGAGCTTCAGCAATACATCGAACCATGAACTTCAGATGTTCAAGGTGGTTTTAGAAAAGGCAGTAGGAACCAGAGATCAAATTGCCAGCATCTGCTGGATCATTCAAAAATAGCCAAGCAGAGTTCCATAAAAACATTATTATCTGCTTTTTTGACTTACGCCAAAGCCTCTTGGATGGTCGTACATCACCAATAAACTGTGGAAAATTCTGAAAGAGATGGGAATACCAGTACCACCTGACCTGCACGCTCTGCAGAAACCTGCTATCAGGTCAGGGAAGCAACAGTTAGACTTGGCACTGGAAACAAACAGACTGGCTCCAAATAGGAAAAAGGAGTACACAAAGCTGTATATCTGTCACCTGCTCAATTTAACTTAATAGCCCAGAGTACATCATGAGAACACTGGGCTTACGATGAAGCACAGCTGGTAATCAAAGAATGCTGGGAGAAATTCAATAACCTGCAGATAGGCAGATGACACCACTCTTATGGCAGAAAGTGAAAAACTAAGAGCCTCTTGAGAACAGTGAAAGAGGAGATGGAAAAAGTTGGCTTAAAGCCTCAGAGAAAACTAGATTTAATGGCATTCGGGTCCCATCACTCATGGCAGAATAAGTGGGGAAACAGAGCGCAAATTAGTGGCAGGACTTTATTTTTGGGCGGCTTCCAAAATCACTGCCAGATGGTAACTTGCAGCCATGAAATTAAAACTCTTGCTCCTTGAAAGAAAAGCTGTGACCAACCTAGACAGCCAGTTATTAAAAAGCAGCAACATTAGTTTCCTCCAGCAAGGGTCCATCTAGTCAAGGCTCTGTTCTTTCCACAGTAGTTTCATATATGCGACGCTCGAGCAGTTGGACTATAAGGAAAGCTGGAGTGCAAAAAGAATTGATGCGTTTGAAACTGTGGTGTTGGAAAAGACTCTTTTTTGTTTTTTTTTAATTTCATAGCATATATACTTTATTGATAGTATAGTTTGACTTACAATGCTTTCAGGTACATAGCCAGGCTAATTCAGTTACACATATACACATATATTATTTTGAGAGTCCTTGGACTGCAAGGAGATCCAACCAAGCCTATCCTAAAGGAGATCAGTCCTGGAGTGCTTCACTGCGAAAGACTGATGTTGAAGCAAGAAACTCCAATACGCTGGCCACCTGCATGTGAAGAGCTGACCATTTGGAAAAGACCCTGATGTGGGAAGATTGAAAGATGGAGAAAAAAGGGGCACAACAGAGGAATGAAGATGTGGATGACCATCACCGACCACAATCAGGACAATGCCCATGGAGTAAACTCCAGGAGTTAGTGCATGCCGACAGGCGAGGCCTGGTGTGCTTGCCCATCCATGGGGTTTGCAAAGGTTGGACGTGACAACGTGACTGAACTGAACTGAATGATACCAGAAATTAACACTAACAATTCGCCCATCATGAGAAAACACTGGCCTGGAAGAAACACGAGCTGGAATCAAGATTCCCGGGAGAAATATCAATAACCTCAGATATGCAGATGACATCACCCTTATGGCAGAAAGTGAAGAGGAACTAAAAAGCCTCTTGATGAAAGTGAAAGAAGAGAGTGAAAAAGTTGGCTTAAAGCTCAACATTCAGAAAACAAAGATCATGGCATCTGGTCCCATCACTTCATGGGGAATCAGATGGGGAAACAGTGTCAGACTTTATTTTGGGGGGCTCTAAAATCACTGCAGTTGGTGATTGCAGTCATGAAATTAAAAGATGCTTATTCCTTGGAAGAAAAGTTATGACCAAGCTAGACAGCATATTCAAAAGCAGAGACATTACTTTGCCAACAAAGCGTCCATCTAGTCAAGGCTATGGTTTTCCAGTGGTCATGTATATGGATGTGAAAGTTGGACTGTGAAGAAGCTGAGCGCCAAAGAATTGGTGCTTTGAACTGTGGTGTTGGAGAAGACTCTTGAGAGTCCCTTGGACTACAAGGAGTTCCAACCAGTCCATTCTAAAGGAGATCAGTCCTGGGTATTCTTTGGAAGGACTGATGCTAAAGCTGAAACTCCAGTACTTTGGCCACCTCATGCGAAGAGCTGACTCATTGGAAAAGACTCTAATGCTGGGAGGGATTGGGGCAGAAGGAGGAGGGGACGACAGAGAGATGAGATGGCTGGATGGCATCACTGACTTGATGGACGTCAGTCTGAGTGAACTCCGGGAGTTGGTGATGGACAGGGAGGCCTGGCATGCTGCGATTCATGGGGTCGCAAAGAGTCGGACACGACTGAGCGACTGAACTGAACTGAACTGACAGTACTCAAAAGAGTAGAGCAGTAAATAAGGACGGACACACTGACCAATAAAATACATAAATAAACCCATATGTCTACACCCAACTGATTTTCCACAAGGGTGTCAAGACCATTCTAAGGGAAAAAAACAGACTCTTCAACAAATAGTGTTAAAGCAATTGGTAGCTATATCCAAAAGAAACACCATATACAAAAAATTAACTCAAATGGATCAATCACCTAAATATAAGCTAAAACTACAAAATTTTTAGAGGAAATACAGTGGTCCTTATGACCTTGGATACTGCAATGGATTCTCAGATATGACACCAAAAGCAAAAGCAACAATGACCCAAAACAATTGATAAATTAATTTCATCAAACTTAAAAACTTGTGTGCATCAAAGGGCATTTCCAACAATGTGAAATAATCTAGATAATGTACAAAAAACAGTTGCAGGAGAAAATATTTGCAAATCAATATCTGATAAGAGTCTAGTATTCAGAATACTTTTTAATTTATAACTGAACAAGAAACTTACAACTCAACTCAAAAAGTGGGCAAAGGATTTGAATAGATATTTCTCCAAAGAGGATATATAAATGGTCAAAGAGCACATGAGAAGATTCCCAACATCATTAGTCATTAGGAAAATGTAAATAAAACCACAATGAAACTAACACAACACTGCAAATCAACTATGCTGTGCTGTGCTGTGCTTAGTCACACAGCTGTGTCTTTCCTTCTGATCCAGGACTGTAACCCACCAGGCTCCTCTGTCCATGGGGATGCTCCAGGCCAGAATACTGGAGTGGGCCACCATGCCCTTCTCGAGGTAAATCAACTATACTCCAATAAAAAAATAATAATAATGACACCATAAAAGATACCATATGTTCCCCTCAAGATTTTCTGTTTCATAGATATAAAATCATAAATCAATAAATGGATATAATTAGAAAAAAAAACACAGTGAGATACCATTTCACACCACTAAAAAGGCTATAATTTTTTTAGATGTAAAATAACAAGCATTGATGAGAAATTTGAACCCTTCCCCCCATACCCTGCTGACAGAAATGTGAAGTCGCTGTGAAAATTAATTTGCTGTTTCCTCAAAAATTTAAATATAGAATTATCACATGATTCAGCAATTCCATTCCCAGGTATAATTCCCAAAAGAACTGAAAACATATACTCAAATACTTGTTCACAAATGTTCATAATACTCACAAGAGCTATTCATAAATAGCCAAAACTGCAAACAATCCTGAGTGTCTTCAACTGACAAGTGTATAAATAAATTGTGGTATAGACACACAATCAAATGTCAGTCATAAAATGGAATGAAGTGATGATATGCTACAACTTGGGAAGAACCCTGAAAACATTAAGTGAAAGCCATCTACAAAAGACTACACACTGTATAATTTCATGTATATGAAATATCCATGATAGGTAAACCCACAGAAACAAAAAGCAGATTAGTGGTTGGCAGGGACAAAGGGGAAGGAAAAAGAGGGAGTAATTGCTTAATAGATATGGAGATTTCTTCTCAGGTAATGAAAATGTTTTAGAACGAGAGAAAAGCTCGTTCTAAATGTGACTGAATTGTATACACTGAAATACTTAATGTATACAATTCACTATATTTAAAACTGAACTCTTCAAGCAAATGGAAAAATGATACACTGCTGGTATGAATATAAATTAGTACAAGCACTTTGGGAAGTAACTAGACATTATCTAGCAAAGTTAATAATGAACATACCCTATGACTCCTGCAATTCCACTCTGCTATCTCTCTCAGTTAATGACAATCACTCACATGGTCATCTATACAGACATCCTTGTTTTCTCCTTACATACCACATTCATTTCAACATACTGACATTGAGAGTTTCCTGCTACATGCTAGGAGACACAACAATGAACAAAACACAGTATCTCTGCCCTCACAGAGTTCACAATTTACTGGAAGCAACACAAAATTAAATAATTAAAATACAATGTCTTAAGCATAGTAAGAAGGGAAAAAACAGAACGCTATCAGAGCACATAAAATAAGCGGCTAACACAGACTTTGGGGACGTTAAAACAGTTTCCTGGAAGAAGAACATCTGGGCTAAGATCTTAAGGATACATAAAGAGGAGTCAACCAAATGAAGAGAGACCAAAAAATTCTAATCTACCATTTAATCCTTCTTTTTCTCTGGTTCAGTTTTAGTAAAACCATCATTCCCTCTTTTTAATCCCCACTATTACCCATTATACATACACATCATCATTACTGACTTGCAAAAGTCTAGTCACCAGTATATTCCTTTCAAGTTTCCAAAGTGAACTATGTAAAAAACAAACACACACACACTCTGATCATGTCATTCTCTTCCTTACACCCATCAGTAACTGCTCAAAATACAAAAATAAAGATCCTACTCACCCACACAGATTAAAGCCTCCTTGATGTGATCCCTGACAGTGTCATCTCCTGCTCTTCTCACTTCCTACTTGATGAATCAGCTTGTATTCATCCACATAAATACACTATCTATAAATATCACTCTAATGCTCACTGGCAAGCATTTGGCTTTGTATCTATGATACCTTATGTCACTGGCATATAGTGAGTCTCCATGCATCTGTCTTAAAGATATAAATGAAAAAATCAAGTAACAGCAATACTGCAATTTACCAAGCACGTGTAATATACCAGACGCCACATTAGGTACTGTATAAATATTCACCTCTAATTATCACAACAACCTGGAGAGCTAGGCATCAGCGGCCTCACATTAGGGGAAAGACCACTAAGTCACAGGAAAAATTAGGTGTAACAAAGCAATTAAGTAGCAGTTCTAGAAGTAGGAGTCAGATCTGTTGGATTCCAAAACCAGTACTGCTGTATATAGCATCACACTGCTTCCTGTTCTTAAGCACTGTATCTCTCCAAATATCAATGCATCTTCTTATTTATAAACTACCTACCCCAAGTGCCTGCATGCTCAGTCATGTCTGACTCTTTGAGACCCCACGGACGGTAGCCTGCCAGGTTCCTCTGTCCATGGGATTTTCCGGGTAAGAATACTGTAATGAGTTGCCATTTCCTCCTCCAGGGGATCTTCCTGACCCAGGGATCAAACCTGAATCCTCTGCACCTCTTGCATAGCCAGGTGGATTCCTTACCACTGTGCCACCTGGGAAGCCCACCTACCCCAAAGTGAACATCAATTAGAACTGTCTACTTCTAGTTAAGATGTGCCAAATGTTGCCTTAGGAGTACTAACTCTGTTCCCAAAAACACAGAGGTGAAAAAGAACTAATAATTATTAATAACCCAATTATTTCAATTTAAAAAGTATCTGTCAATCATCCATCTAAAATAAGTAAATTTTTATTTTGAATGACAAGGTTGAAATTCTTCATGTAATATGCATTTTAGTTTCCTTGAGAGTGAAATGAAAACCATAAACAATTTATCACAAATATGTAACTGCCCTCAGGAGGCAGATGATACAAGAACGATCCACTTTGATTTAGATTGTACATGCTTTATATCACTGAGAGGTTAATATTTGATTTCTCGTGTATCTTCCACCTAACCTTTGCTATAACACACATTGTATAAGCAGACACAGCATGAACTCAGTATCACACTATGGCCTCCCTATTTATCCAGTCTGCTCCCCACATTTGCATTCCCTGCTCCCCGCACTTGCACTCCTCTCTGTAACCCACTCCAATATTCTTGCCTGGAGAATCCCATGGACTGTAGCCTGTCAGGCTCCTCTTTCCATGGGGTCGCCAGAACTGGACACAACTTAGCGACTAAACCACCACCACTGAAAAATAAAATCGTCTCCAAGGAGTTAAGACTTGGCAGGATTAAAAATTCAAACTTTTATTAAAAATTAATAAATAAAAGCTAAGCAATGCTAACAAAGTTTTAAACATTAAATGGAATGAAAGAAAAGTGGGTGGAAAACAAGAAAATTAGCAAATATGCAGCACTTAACTATATACCAGGCACTGTACTAGATATCTTCACATAAATGATTTCACTTAACAGGATATTAACATTGCTTAAATAACAGAAAAATACAATTTTCTACCCAATTTTGATAAAATTAGTCCTGAGAGGGAAAGTAACATGTAAGCAGAGTAACCTTACTTGTTGTTCTTCCCTTATTTGTACCATTTTAATGTGCTTCTTCTATTAATCTTTGACAAGCCATGAAATTTTATATTTTTCACCATGACCAACCCATGAAATTTACCAACTTTGCCCATGATTCATACCAGGTCATAGTTATAATGTCTGCTATGCATTTTAGCTAAATAAGCATCGAAACTTCTCCCTTTGGACAGAATGAAAAATCTGCCTATAATTAAAGCAGAAATTGTTAACTACAAGCAGTTAAAGTTTACAGCACTGTTTGACAGCTGCAAAGATAAGCCAGTAAAAGCCTGAGATGCTGTGACTACCTGTACTTCCCACACATTTGAACAATAGTATGATATCTTTTAGCATCATAAAATCAATCTCAGATTAGGTAATGAAATATGCACCAGCCTTTTCCCAGAACCTCTGACAAATCACACACAATCCTAAATCTTCATAAATCACGATTAAAGACAAGTATATCATCACCAACACATATATCTTCCCAAGCCTGACCCAGAGACTAATGAGAAAAGGCCTAGACTATCTCATCTGATTAATTAATTCAAAATGTCTGCTGTTATTCAAATGTGAGGCTGGTATTATTTGAATAACACTTGACAGCAGCGGCCTGAAGATATCATTTCTGATTTGTGAAGTCGCTGCTGCATAACTGATGATAGTTTATGAAAATGTTCCAATGAAGCTGCTTTTCTTGGCACAACCGTGAAAGATTTGCCAAAGAGGTGGTTCTTTTTTTTTTGTCAGTAGTTGATGTTGCTAATGTTGTCAAATATTTCCAAAATGCATAGTCTCTGGAGTCTTTTTTCCTTAAATATTGCCACAATAGCTGCTTTTCTACCTTCCAAGTTTGATTTGTCTGAACACAAAATTGCTTCACATGAGCCCTTTCTCCTTTTTAAGCATCTAAACAGCACCTTCCCAGAATTTACCGAGTCCCTCCAACTAGCTTTTTTTTTTTTTTTTTAACAAAAATGGATTTTAACACTGATTGGACTGAGTAACAGCAAACCTGACTTTGGGAGATTTCTTTTCCACACTGAATAGTATTCCTTCCTTACAGAATGTTAGAAGGAAAATCAGAAAATACCTTAAGGTAATATAGTAAGTTTTTTTTCATTGAAAACAAAAAGGTAGACTTTTAAAAACCTAAATACTGTTTGACCCTTCAAAAATATAGTTCTGCAGTGAAAATATAATTAATGGGGCTAAGAGAACATCAAAATCAACATTATTTATGTTTTAATCCACATTTTACCTTGGCTATCTTTTAATAGTTCATACTACACAGGCAATATCCAGGCATACCATTGGTAGATTCTCCAATTTTCAGGCCTTAGGGTTATTTCTGAGTTCAAATCCACCTTCTCTCCTATTCTATTAAAGAAAATGAAGACTCCTCAGAGATAATATTACTTTGCAATGTGCATTTCCCTACCTTTCAAATTTCTTAGTGCCCTGACACTTAAAGTCAACTTGCTCCTAGAAGCTGTCTCAATTAACAGGTTCCCTCTATTTTCTCTTCTATACATTTCATCTTTCTATACTATGAAAGTAACATTAATGCTTAACCTATATGATGGCAATAAGCACAAACTGTACCATTTTGCGGAGAAGGCAATGGCAACCCACTCCAGTACTCTTGCCTAGAAAATACCATGGGTGGAGGAGCCTGGTGGCCTGCAGTCCATGGGGTCGCGAAGAGTTGGACACGACTGAGCGACTTCACTTTCACTTTTCACTTTCATGCATTGGAGAAGGAAATGGCAACCCACTCCAGTGTTCTTGCCTGGAGAATCCCAGGAATGGGGGAGCCTGGTGGGCTGCTGTCTATGGGATCACAAAGAGTCGGACACGACTGAAGCGACTTAGCAGCAGCAGCAGTACCATTTTGATTAAACAGGCCATTTCTACTTCTAAAAACACAGTTAGTTAAATATTAAAGCTGAACAAGACCTCAGAAATCACCTAGTTCACTCTCATATTCTGTTAATAATCACTCTGTGATTTGCTCAGGAACCCCAGAAAACTTAGGCTAGGTCTGTGTAGAAAACTGCGATTCAACCAACACGCATCTATTGACCTATCCCTTTTGCTCTTATGTGCGCAGTCGAGACTGAATATAGGGTCCCCTTTCTCATGACGAAAACTATCTTACCTTTGAAGAATATTCAAGAGAACATCATACTTTTATAGGCATTTAATAAATACTCCCAGAGGACCATGATAATGACTTAAGGATGTATTCTGCTGCTTTCAGGAGCAGCAAACTAAAAACCTATTTTTTTTCACATAATCTTTCCATACAGATATTTTAGGTGAAGATAAAATAACTGACTTCCGGTAAGTTGTATTTTATCTGTGGTTCACTTTATATTGACTTACAATTCTCAAAAGGTGGCTCATGAACCCCTGCAATTTCCTAAAAGCCTTTCAGCGGCTCACAAATGCAAAATCATTTCAACAGTACTAAGAGATTACTGTCCCTTTTCACTATGTTGACATTTGCAGTGATGCAAGGTGGAACCAAACTGTACCAGCTGTCACTGTATTCTTGACCACTAGGCACTGTAGTTTAAAAAAAAAAGTTTCACTTCAGAATGTCCTTGATGAAACAATAAAAATTATTAATTATACTTGAAGTACATATTTTTTAATATTCTGTGTGATAAAATAGAAATTACACTTACAGCACTTCTGCTGCATACTATGTATGAAGAAAAGCACCTGTACAACTGAGTTGCAAGCTGAACCAGTTTCTTGCAAAAAGAAAAAAGGATAGAAAAACTATGGTTTTTTCAACTTAGATATTTGGCAGACCTTTTTTGGAAAATAAAGTAACTAAACCTGTTACCTCAAGGAAAACTACAGTTTTGGCGCCAATTATAAAATTTAAAATTTGGTGGAAAAAAATTAGAATTTTGAGATATTTGTGTCACCACTGTGAATGTAACAGCTTACAAGTACTTAAAAAACTTTTCTGAGTTTGGTGGAAATATTAATAAATGGAAATTTTTATTACATTTGATTGGACTGTATAGTGAGATGTGTTAACATTTAAGTGTAAGATATGTATAACTCAGTGAACCAATAATTTTCAAATGACCAGGAGAAGACTTTTGAGAGTCCCCTGGACAGCAGGGAGATCAAACCAGTCAATCCTAAAGGAAATCAACCCTGAATATTTATTGGAAGGACTGATGCTGAAGCTGAAGCTCCAACTCTTCGGCCACACGATACAAAGAGCTGACTCACTGGAAAAGAACCTGATGCTGGGAAAGGAGCAGCTGAGGGCAGGAGGAGAAGAAGGTGACAGAGAATGAGACGCTTGGATGGCATCACTGACTCAATGGATATGAGTTTGAGCAAACTCAGGGGGATACTGAAGGACAGGGAAGTCTGGTTTGCTGCAGTACATGGGGTTGCAGAGTTAGACACGACTTAGCAACTGAACATCAACAAGATACACTGCTGCAAAATCATACATGGGTAGCAGAACCATTCAAAGTACAAACTAGACCAAAAGATTTTAGTGAAACAGAACAGAATAGAAAAGTTTATTAACATGTCTTCAGAATCTACATTTGAAATAACTTGTAAGAAACTACCACTTGTTTTATTTTAAACACTATTTCTACTATGACTACCATTTGTGAGTGTGTGTGTGTGTATATGTATGCGCATGCCCGCGTTCAGTTGCTTCAGTTGCAACCAACTCTCTGCAGTCCTATGGAATGTAGCCCGCCAGGCTCCTCTGTCCATAGGGTTCTCCAGGCAAGAATACTGGAGTGGATTGCCATACCCTTCTCCAGGGGATCATCCCCACCCAGGGATCAAATCAGGGTCTCCTGCATCTTCTACATTGCAGGCATATACTTTACTGTTGAGCCACTGGGGAAGCCCATGACTACCATTTACTGAATGTGTATTAAGCATATCAATAGTGTACTAAGAAAAAAAAAATAAACTACCATTTGTCAAGTTTTGGTGTAGTATCAAAAAGAATACCCATAATGATCTGACCAGGCTACTAAAATACTCTTCCCTTTTCCAATTATCTGCATGAGGTCAGATACTTCTTCATATATATCAACCATATGACAACAGACTAGATCAGAAGCAGATACGGGAATCAAGTTATCTTCTATTAATCCTGACACTGAAGAGATTTACAAAAATGTGAAATAAAACCATCTTTCTCACCATTTTCATTTGTTTAGGAAAATGCTCTTCAGGATAACATGGGAAGAGTTGATAAGTATAAAAATGCTATTCAACCATATGATATCACTTATATGTGGAATCTACAAAAATGAACTTATTTACAAAGCAGAAACGTACTCAACACACATAGAAAACAAACTTTTGATTACCAAAGAGAACGGAGGTGGAAGAAGGATAAAATAGGAGTTTCAGCTTAGCAGATACAAACTACTATGTATAAAATCGATAAATAAGGTCCTGCTTACAACACAGGTAACTAACTGTATTCAATATCCTATAATAAACCACAACAAAAAAGAACATTAAGAAGAATGTGTATGTGTGTGTGCTCAGTCATGTCTAATTCTTTGTACCCCATAAACTGTAGCCCACCAGGCTCCTCTGCCCATGGAATTTTCCAGGCAAGGATACTGGACGCGGTTGCCATTTCCTACTCCAGGGGATCTTCCCAACGCAGGGATCGAACCTACATCTCTTGCATCTCCTGAATTGGCAGGCAGATTCTTTACCACTATCACCACCTGGGAAGTATATGTATGCATGTATGCTAAGGGCTTCCCTGGCAGCTCAGCTGGTAAAGAATCTGCCTGCAATGCAGGAGACACTGGTTCGATCCCTGGGTCAGGAAGATTCCCTGGAGAAGGAATAGGCTACCCACTCCAGTATTCTCGGGCTTCACTGGTGGCTCAGTGGTGGCTCAGCTGGTAAAGAATCCACCTACAATGTGGGAGACCTGGGTTGGGAAGATACCCTGGAGAAGGGAACGACTACTCACTCCAGTATTCTGGCCTGGAGAATTCCATGGACTGTATAGTCTACAGGGTCGCAGAGAGTCGGACACAACTGAGTGACTTTCTCTTTCACTCACTGATGTATGTATACCTGAATCGCACAAGACCAGGAGCTGACTGTGGCTCAGATCATGAACTCCTTATTGCCAAATTCAGATTTAAATTGAAGAAAGTAGGGAAAACCACTAGACATTCAGGTATGACCTAAATCAAATCCCTTACGAATATACAGTGGAACTGAGAAATAGATTTAAGGGACTAGATCTGATAAACAGAGTGTCTAATGAACGATGGACAGAGGTTCGTGACTTTGTACAGGAGACAGGAATGAAGACCATCTCCAAGAAAAAGGAATGCAAAGAAGCAAAATGGCTGTCTGAGGAGGTCTTACAAATAGCTGTGAAAAGAAGAGAAGTGAAAAGCAGAGGAGAAAATGAAAGATATACCCATCTGAATGCAGAGTTCCAAAGAATAGCAAGGAGAGATAAGAAAGCCTTCCTCAGTGATCAGTGCAAAGAAATAGAGGAAAACAATAGAATGGGAAAGACTAGAGATCTCTTCAAGAAAATTAGAGATACCAAGGGAACATTTCATGCAAAAATGGGCTCAATAAAGGACAGAAATGGTATGGACCTAAGAGAAGCAGAAGATTTTAAGAAGAGGTAGCAAGAATACACGGAGGAACTATACAAATGGGATCTTCAAGACCCAGATGATCACGATGGTGTGATCACTCCCCTAGAGCCAGACATCCTGGAATGTGAAGTCAAGTGGGCCTTAGAAAGCATCACTACAAAGCTAGTGGAGGTGATGGAATTCCAGTGGAGCTGTTTCAAATCCTAAAAGATGATGCTGTGAAAGTGCTGCACTCAATATGCCAGCACATTTGGAAAACTCAGCAGTGGCCACAGGACTGGAAAAGGTCAGTTTCATTCCAATCCCTAAGATAGGCAATGGCAAAGAATGCTCAAACTACTGAACAATTGCACTCATCTCACACACTAGTAAAGTAATGCTCAAAATTCTCCAAGCCGGGCTTCAGCAATACATGAACCATGAACTTCCAGATGTTCCAGGTGGTTTTAGAAAAGGCAGAGGAACCAGAGATCAAATTGCCAGCATCTGCTGGATCATCAAAATAGCAAGAGAGTTCCATAAAAACATCTATTTCTGCTTTATTGACTACGCCAAAGCCTTTGACTGTGTACATCACAATAAACTGTGGAAAATTCTGAAAGAGATGGGAATACCAGACCACCTGACCTGCCTCTTGAGAAACCTGTATGCAGGTCAGGAAGCAACAGTTAGAACTGGACATGGAACAACAGACTGGTTCCAAATAGGAAAAGGAGTACATCAAAGCTGTATATTGTCACCCTGCTCATTTAACTTATATGCAGAGTACATCATGAGAAACACTGGGCTAGATGAAGCACAAGCTGGAATCAAGAATGCTGGGAGAAATATCAATAACCTCAGATAGGCAGATGACACCACTCTTATGGCAGAAAGTGAAAAACTAAAGAGCCTCTTGATGAAAGTGAAAGAGGAGAGTGAAAAAGTTGGCTTAAAGCTCAGAAAACTAAGATTATGGCATTCGGTCCCATCACTTCATGGCAAATAGGTGGGGAAACAGAGGAAATAGTGGCAGACTTTATTTTGGGCGGCTCCAAAATCACTGCAGATGGTAACTGCAGCCATGAAATTAAAACTCTTGCTCCTTGAAAGAAAAGCTGTGACCAACCTAGACAGCATATTAAAAAGCAGAGACATTAGTTTCTCAGCAAGGGTCCATCTAGTCAAGGCTCTGGTTTTTCCAGTAGTCATATATGGACGTGAGAGTTGGACTATAAAGAAAGCTGAGTGCCAAAGAATTGATGCTTTTGAACTGTGGTGTTGGAAAAGACTCTTTTTTTTTTTTTTTTAATTTCATAGCATATATACTTTATTGAAGTATAGTTGACTTACAATGTTTCAGGTACATAGCCAGGTAATTCAGTTACACATATACACATATATTATTTTGAGAGTCCCTTGGACTGCAAGGAGATCCAACCAGCCTATCCTAAAGGAGATCAGTCCTGAGTGTTCACTGGAAGGACTGATGTTGAAGCAGAAACTCCAATACTCTGGCCACCTGATGTGAAGAGCTGACCCATTTGAAAAGACCCTGATGTTGGGAAAGATTGAAGATGGGAGAAAAAGGGGACAACAGAGGATGAGATGGTTGGATGACATCACCGGACCAATAGACATGCATTTGAGTAAACTCCAGGAGTTAGTGATGGACAGGGAGGCCTGGTGTGCTGCAGTCCATGGGGTTGCAAAGGTTGGACGTGACCAAGTGACTGAACTGAACTGAACTGATACCAGAAATTAACACAACATTGTAAATCAAACATCCTTCAATAAAATTTTTTAAATGCTATTTATGTTAACACAAGTTTATGCTTTGTACATTAATTTAATAATCTTAAATTTTATCTCAATTTCTACAATGATATATATTGATAGACATTAAATCCATAGAAACAAAACTTCTGTTAAGAGTATAAGAAGGATCCAAGATCAAAAAGTTTGAGAATCACTGACATAGATATTTTCTTCAAAGTCTTCATATAGGAAAGTTTAATATATTAAATGCAGTTTCCTACTCAAGAGCAGGTACTTTATTTATTTATTATAAGAACTGTATGTATTTCAGAGAAATTTCAGCATGTGATAAAATCTGAATGCCTATAAAGCACCAGGGAGCTAAAGAGTTACCAATAAAGACAAATTCCCTGCCCTACAAGGTGCTCTTATCCTACCTAGGTTGTAAACCAATGCAAGTCAACATATACTAATTGCCAAGTAAGTCCTTCAACAACTCATGTCAGCTTTCCTTCTTTTTCTTCCCTGTCCTTTTTTTCTAGATCTACCAGAGCCTGTATCTAATCGCTAGCTAGCTCCTCCCTTTAATGCAGTTACTTTATTCCATTTTCCAAATTTTTTCCCTTGAATACAGCCAAACATTCACTAGACTCAGAAACTAATTATACCCTGAGTAGTCTGTAGAACCATCAGTCGTTCAGTAGCGTGCGACTCTTTGTGACTCTATGATTATAGCCCACCAGGCACCTCTGTCCATGAGGATTCTCCAGGCAAGAATACTGGAGTGGGTTGCCATGCCCGCCTCCAGTCCCAACCCAGGGATAGAACACAGGTCTCCTGCATTGCAGAGGGATTCTTTGCCGTCTATATTTACAAAAACTGTTTTTTAAAAAACCTACCTCTACAAAAGCAGTTCTTAAACTTAAAACCATGGTCTCCAACTTTCACAGTGTCTATAAACTCCATGAAATTGTATTCAAACATCTAGGAAATGGGTAGCAGATCTATTGTTTTCATCATATTCATTGACTGCCCTATAGCCTTCTGGAGTACCACAAGTGTAGACACTTGTGAAAGGCAGTTATGAACAGACATTAATTATTCAATGGAGGAAATTACAGATATTTGAATCATAGACTTTTTAAGAATAAGGACAAGATAGGAATAACATTTTCATCAAATGGTTGTAAGTTTTCCATGTCTTAATGATTTTATGAAACAAAATATTTGGCAGTTTTTTACAAATGAGATTTAGATATACACCTCAGCTACAGAGCCTCAGCTACATACACCTCAGCTACTATCTAACTCACCACTTATTTCACCAAATTCACTAGTCACCTGAAATAGTCTTTTGGTAGAAAGGAGAAAACCCATGACAAAATTACTTCCAATGGCCTTTCACTACAAATATTCAGGGTTTTATTTTTTAACTATTTCCAACTGTTCTGAAGGTTACAGTCAACAAAGCACATGAATACCAAAAATGATTTCTCAGATTTTTCCACCTGATGAGCAGCAACAGATCAGTGACTGATTTAAAACAGGAAGTAAATAGCTCAAAACTGAGTAGTGCAGATAAGTTACAGAATTAAAACTAGGTCCAAAAGGACAAAAAACTATCACAATTAAGTCAATGACACTTTACTATAATCAGTGTTCGCCCATCATGCTAAATTAAAAACTAGCACTCAATTTCAAAAATTCATATTCATGGTACTTTTTAAATTTAACTAATCTTAAGTTAATTGCTATACTAGTCAAAGACAGAGCTGGAGAAGGCAATGGCAACCCACTCCAGTCCTCTTGCCTGGAAAACACCATGGACAGAGGAGCCTGGTAGGCTGCAGTCCATGGGGTCTCTAGGAGTAGGACACGACTGAGATACTTCACTTTCACTTTTCACTTTCATGCAATGGAGAAGGAAATGGCAACACACTCCAGTGTTCTTGCCTGGAGGATCCCAGGAACGGGGGAGCCTGGTGGGCTGCCGTCTATGGGGTCGCACAGAGTCGGACACGACCTAAGCGACTTAGCAGCAGCAGCAAATACAGAGCTTCCAAGGTGGCACAGGGGTAAAGAATCCGCCACCAGTGCAGATTGGCAGGTTCAATCCCTAGGTCAGGAAGATCCCCTGGAGAAGTAAATGGCAACCCATTCCAGTCTTCTTGCCTGGGAAATCTGACAGAGGAGTCTGGTGGGCCACAGGCCACAGAGTCGCAAAGAGTTGGACACAACTGAGCACACACACAGTCAAATACATATGACCAATCTGTCACCTTTGAAGATAATTATTTATTATTAACTTAAACAAGGATTTCTGTACCTTATAGATACAAAATTCAGTTACAAAACTGTACAGTCTAAAATGAATATAAATCAATCATTATAACAGAAGAACTTATTTGAGAGTCAAAATGAACAAAATATTCTGTGTCAGCAAAACATCCCTTGTCAAAATCTACTAAGATTTCACTATAATGTACTAAAACAAATGTCCTTCCCAAGTCTATAGAAGAACAATTCAAAACTACTATTTGGAAACACACAAACATATCCCAGCCATGAAAAGATTATCATAACTAGTTTTAAAGTAAAAACTTCAAACGAGAATATTCAATTTCATGCATGTTAACAAGAATTTCACCACAGATTTTTCTTTTTAGCATAAACATTATCATTAATGATAGTAACAGAAGTAAAACAATAAATTATTTTTACATATAATTTGCATATAAATTACTTAAAATCCAGGTAAGCAGCTTTGACAGTTTTATTTTATTGTATAAAGCTGTTCTAGTTAAGACAAATTTCTATATAGAGGAGTAGGAGAACACAATATCATATTTAATATATTCAGCAGATAAACATCAGATAATATGTGAAGACATACACTTATTTAATTAAAAGTAAGGTATTGAGCACATTCTGGGTGAAAAGAGGGAAAAAATAAAAACAGACAGAGAAGCCCTGCCCTTTAGGAACTTATTGTCTCCTAGAGAATGGAAACTAAAAGAAAAATACAGTCCTTCCATTCCTAAATTAATTTTTGTAGCATACCACTATCAGTATTAACTGAGCCCAATTCTATCCAAAGATAAACTTTAAAGACCCAGAAAACATTAAAATTTTCAAATTATAATAAGAGTTAGTCCTTCTCAGTGGAGATTAGTTCATAATTTAATACTCCTTCCTACATCTTACAATCCAGATAGCTCATTCTCTTTTTCTCATGGCTTGTTATCTCAATAATTATCTCTAGATTTATGACTTTGCACAACCTACATGTATTACTTGGAAGTTAAAAAGTAAATAAACAAATGACAAAAAAGGCAGGGGTAATTAGGAATGGCAGCACTAGTCCCAAGTTTTAAACACTAAACATATTTTTCACTTGTCGGTTTCTAAGAATGTAACTGTAAGAGATGTATAATAACACATTAACAATAAAAATTCTTGAATGCAAAAAAAAACACCTGGTATTATTTGTACCTATATCCCTTCAATTTGTTTCCTGCCCTTAAATAATGTGTGATCTCAGTTCTTTGGTGACCATACTATACTATCAAATATCAGAGAGGGTGTGGTATTTTAATTTTTATAAGAACTAATGTCTTTAAACTACAAACAACTTTAAATGATGCCATTTATAAGGACCGGTTATTGGCTCAATGTCTATAATGTTTCTGGAGTCTCCATAAAAAAGGTAATTATAGGATTATCAATATAGAAATAAGGTTGTTTTATTTTACTTCATTGATTGGGTTTTTAGATAGTTAAAAACTCTGTGGCCTTCACAGTAGCTGTCAAGGATCCTACATGTAGGAAACTGCTGCTGCTGCTAAGTCACGTCAGTCGTGAACAACTCTGTGTGACCCCATAGACGGCAGCCTACCAGGCTCCCCCATCCCTGGGACTCTCCAGGCAAGAACACTGGAGTGGGTTAATATCTAGAACTACCAGTGCAAAGAGAGAAATAGTGACTTTTCCAAATTTCTTTTTAAACTATAATTATATTCTAATGTATAGAGTTCTAAAAACAAAATATAAAAACAGGTCTAAGTCTACTACAACTGTCCCTGAAAAGCAAACCTTTGCAAATAATCGGCAAAGGCAGCTCGAAGCAATGATCTAAAACTCTAATATCCTACGGTTCCAAGAATCATTTCAGATCTTAAAATAAAAGCTTTACCTATGAAAAATGTACACTGTATTTCTAACTAAAAACTGAAACTTTTTGCAAAACAATATTTTTCTTATAGCATGTAGTTTCCCCCAGAAGGCGATAAACTCTTTATTCTTGCTTTGTGCCTTAAGACATAATCTGCTTTTATCCTTTAGCAAAATATGAACCAGCTACTAGGCTGACAATGCCAAGAACCATGACAAAATGGATTATTAATGAGAAACTGAACTCCAGAACTCTATTAATTTATGTCTTCCTGTCGGATCCAAAAGATATATCAGCCTTCTCACTCAAAAGAAAAAAATGCCAACACTGTACTTTGTTTTAAAGTTCTCCACAGATGAAGAATTCATTATCCAAAGTACAGTTCTGTTATTTCAGGCTTTCTTGTAGAATAAAGAATCTTTATCAAATGGCTAAGAAAGCTGCTGACAAGTGCAAGTACCTTGCAAAATATATTTACGTCAAACATTCACTGAGAAAAACTGGAGGAGGGGCAGAAAAAAGGTGAAAGCCCCAACAACATTCCTGTCCCCATCCTGTCCTAGCAGTCTTTAGAAAATTAAGCCCTTTGATTCCAGTTACAAAATGGTAAGCTGCATTAATACAACTGCATGTTTGTGGGCTTTTTTAATTCCTAATTACACTAATTATTCTGACATGAAGGGAAATGATCTAACAAGTAAAGAGAAGAATGTGTGATTTCTTTATGCATAAACAACAATGTTTAAGTGACATAAAATATCCTTTTAAGCTTTCATAAAAAAATCTAATCTATGCTTATCATAATATTTATGAAATAAAAAAACCAGAGAGGAAAAATTGCTATAATGTACTCTGTGTGACCTCTGCTTTCTACAGAGAATGAAAACAGCCTTTTGCTTTTCAATCCCCATCAAAGTGGAGTAAAAGGAGGGACAGCGTTCCCGTGCTCACTGCCATTAATCATTGCTTTCTTCAAGCAAGTGCGTATTAATTTCTGTCATCCCAAACATCATCGAGTATTGTTACAGCACCGTTCACTCCTCATTCACCACCAGTTGTTACCAGTTTCCCTACACTGAGCAGAGACAGGGTGAATCGTGTGGATTTCAGTGTTAGAGGCCTTTATCCCTGGGGTGCTGACACCAATTAAGCCATTTCAAGAAGAAATGAGAACAGGCCCAACCCTTCCATGTAACAAGAGCTTGCACCTAGCTTTGGCAGGTTGCCATTTTCTCTGGCTTCACACTACAGAAATACTCTTCTCCACACCCTTTTGAATGGTGCAGGCTGTTTACATGTAATCGGTAACAATATCTTTTTGTTCATTTCTTCAGGTTCAAACTTAGAACCCAATATAACCTGACACAAAAGACTTGGATAATGTAGGTGGTAAACTAGAAAAATGAATGTTATTATCTATAAAATCATTACATTTAGGTTAGGAAATAAAAGCATATATTCCCTTTAACCCTGTGACAAAAAAAAAATTTTAAGGCATTTCAAACAATAATTAGATTGTGGAAGCTGCTGCTTTTCTCAGACTGGGTTAATTGAAGATAAAACATTTTATTCCATTAGCTCAATTTCAACACTGCATCTGCTGAGAGAATTCATACACACAGGAATATAAACCAGATACTTCTAGTATTAACAGCAAAGTTTGTGACCAGTTTAAAGAAGCTCATTATCAACATGGTACTGGTATTTGCTTTTTTTCAGAGTCTTTGGTCAGGAATGAAGGGCCATGCTTTTAGAAGGTTACCTCCAAGTCCAAAATAGATCTGCTCAAGTGAGTTTAATTAATATCATTTTTGCATCACTAAATATAGAGATCCATCAAACTCTTTCACAATATTGTTGATTTTTTTTGACCTCTTTCGATCTAATCATTCTCCTTGTTTTAGACATTTACATCTGCTTTTAAGTTTTTATGGTTGCCTGTTGGCAGGCAGCAAAGTGGAGCTGTCGATGCTACTGCAGAATAATGCAAGGTTTGTTATGAATTAAATATTAGAAACCTTAACACAGCGGCCAATAAGAATTATTTGCCTTATTAAAGCAGCAGAAGACGCTGATTAAATTTTCATTGCATTGCAGTCTTTTTCCCATTTCTGCTTTCAATTCATCATTCTAATGTATGAAAGGCTCGCCGAATAATGGCAGGGGGACTTAATTTCTAGAATGCAAATATAGCTAAGAAAATACCATAAATACCCTCCCAGAAAACATTAAACAGTCAGTTCTAATTAAGTGAATACTAACTAAGTAAATATTCTCTTAAAGGGAAAAAAAAAACTCAAACGTCAAGAATTCAAAAAGGAAAGCACAATTACCTATATTACAAATACATACAGATAGACATTGTGAGTGAACTATATTTTTTTGAAAACTGCACTTCTTACAGTCAGTTAACTCCTTTGCAAGCCTTAGACCACCCAAAAAAAAAAAAAAAAAGGTATATAGTTATGGTTGCACTCAGCTTTG